>NC_048896.1:25850482-25926108 GCF_011077185.1 Oxyura jamaicensis | reverse complement strand
AAGAGAAGAGAAGAGAAGAGAAGAGAAGAGAAGAGAAGAGAAGAGAATTGCTATCCTTAAGAATCAGGCTGCTTGTTTCAATCTTAATTGGAAAAACTGTTTTAGTTAGTATTAGTATAAAGGAATGAAGCAAAGAACAAAGCAAGATGATTTCCTTTTGTTTTCATTGGGTTTTTCTATAAGTCTTGAATTGTTTCCGTTCCGTATTATTGCACAATGTAATAATTATCAAATTAGCAGTTATAAATCCCAAATTCATCCCATGTGGTGGGATGAAAGGATCATGAAGGCACATGCATGCTGAAGACGTTTTATTTGGAGGATTTTAGATTTGCAAGAGTATCTGGCAATTCACGTAAAACTGGCAACCTATGAGTAAATGAGAGTGAGTTTCTAAAGTAAAAAAATCACTATTTTCTGAAAGATTATGACACTTCAACAATCTGCATATTTTCACAGAGGAATTGTGTTCACAGCTCCTAGTAGAATACAAGAAAGCTTTGTGACTTCAAAATGGGCAGTTAAGATCTGCAAGCTGCAACACGAATTCAGGGTGGAAAATGAGGGGATGTTTTAAAAGGGCTTCAGCTGCTCCTATGAAAGCATTTTTTATCTATGTATTTGAGCAAAACCCCTTTGATTTGTAAAGTGTTTAGCTTCAAATGTTTTGGGGACTCCAGAGGAATATATAGTTTCAAGTGAACTTTTTGAAATGCTGTGGCAAATAGTTCCTCTCCAACAAGAAAAACCCCAGACATCAAAGTGATCCCAGGAGGAGAGAAAAATAGAAGTATTCAGTGTATTTTAAATTGCTTTTCACAAACAAAATGTATAAAACTAGACATGATACCAGATTAGGAACTAGTTCTCTACAGCTTCCAGTGTGTAGCTCCACTGAAGTTAGTTTTTATCCTCAGAGACTTAGAAGTCTTTGCCTCTGGGTATTGGCAGCAGGATCCTGACAACATTTTCAGTTCCACGTGAAACCCATTGTATAGAAATTACTCTTATTCATACAGCTCCCAAGCCTGGTGTCCCTGGACAGGGTAGGCAAGCCTAGACTGGTCAGATGAAAATGAAGTACAAACGCTATGTTATATAAAGAGGCACATCTGTGAAAGAAGTGGGGAAAGGAAAACTATTCAAATGCAGCCTTGAAGGGAATTTACCCTGAAGAGATAGTTAATTGCTTAAGGCACGTGTGAATCAACTTACTGGGGCTGACTGAAGCAGCATTCTCACAGACCACACTTTAAGCAGGTGCACAGGGACACAATGATGTTTTTAAATTTTATGAACCAAACTGGTTCGGAGATCACACAACACACGTGTAAAAAAAAATGCGGATTTATACTGAGGTGGTACAAAAAGAAGCCATTCACAAGGTAATTCCTCTTATACTTCCTAGATTATAGAAGTAATAGGATTTGAAGTCACACCCCTGGGCTTTTGATTAATAAACCAATGAATCATCAGCATAACAATGACAGTGGAAATTATATTGTAGACTGCTTGTTCTTGAAAGAAATACAGAAGCTCAGAAAGCATGGATGTAAAAATTGAGTCCTTGTGAGATTTCACAGTGTATATGGAGGGAAGTGGCAAGAAATAAAAGCAAGATAAAAGTACAAAATTGTATGGGATTCACTACAGAAAGGCTGAAATACTACAGAAGTATTGAACACTGCAGATGTGAACTCCTGTGATCAGTTCTGTCAGCTTCAGGAGACAGGTCCAACAACATCAGCACTTGCAGCATGCTGTTATCAGCATACATAAACACATAACTGGCACTGTCACTTCGCAATGGATAGTCATCATGCTGGGCAAAGATCAAAACCCAAAGAAGAATTTCTCATTAAAGGTGTTATCTGGGAAGCAGCTTCATAACCAAGTTGTCTTTGTCAGCATTTTTGAAAATCATGGTGGGAAAAAAAGTTGCAAATTGGGTGGTGATGAAAGATTACTCCAAGACAGACCGCTGAGCATCATAGTTGAGAAGCAAGAGCTTTCCAATTTACAAAGACAGCAGCATTACTAGTTATAGGCAACACTCCAACATGAAGGCAGTGGTCAACACTAGCACTAGGTGGTTTTGGAGCAAGTTACCAGAATTCACTGGTTCTGGTCATGTTCTTCATAGACAGAAAACAGATATTGCTGTTTATAATGAACACACTGGTTGCAGGCTCATGATCATATCTTACAGTAGCGTGAAGGTGGAAAGGTACAAACAGATGATGAGCAAGAAAACCTACTATGTGCATGTTACTCTACATAGCTCTAATCCGTTAGACAAGAACAACTACACATATATAGTCCGGTACTTAATTGTACATACCTGTCCTCACCCATTACTGTAACCACCTAAGCTCAAGATTTTAACTTTTTTCTCACATTCATACTGCCACTAATACTGCTCCACGTGCAGGAAGAATATCTTTCCTCCCTCCAACAAGTTCAATGTGGGTGGCAGAACTGAAGGCTACAAAACCAACTCCCCCTTTTAACTTCCCTCAGTATGCAGGGAAAAACTGTCCAACTTTTTTTGCTACAATTTTTAAAGCCTGTCTTGGGAGTTTAACTGCAAAACGTAATGTCATTACCTTCTTAAATAAATATTTATGCATTAGCTATTACTTGGCTTAAATTTGACTGAGCAGTTCTCATTTAGATAAGGATTCAATTTTTTTTTCCCAAGGTAAGTTAGGTCAAAACTCTATTTAGAATTGTATGAATTTAATTCATTTGAAATGAGATAGACACTTCATTTAATGAGCTTATTTTTATCAGTGTTCATAAGCCAAGGGAAGCTCTGTGTGTATGCAACAGTGTGCAAGGTGGAATTAGGCTTGTTACACACCTGTTTTAAGTTGTGCTCTACTTTTGATCTAATACTTGGAGATGGCACAATAAGATCTGCTCCCAGTTTAATCATGTTATTCCCAGTAACAAAACAAAGTCTGAAAGGATCTCCTTGAATTTTTATAACATACCTATTATTTTTCTCTGCCATTGAAGAGCCGTTCACATACACACATTATCTCACTATCAGTTACTGGGAAAATAACCACAGAGAGTATCATCTGCAGACAGAGATATGAAACAAGCCAACAAGTGAGTGGTCAAAATGTATATGTATCTGTAAAAGAGAAAAGAATGGCATGAAGTTTTGAACAGGAAACTACTAGACAGTTTCTCAGACATGCACTTTCTCCTCTAACAAAAGTGTACATCACCTGACTGAAAAGCAATTTTTTCCCCACCAGCTTTTTTTTCTGTTACTACCTGAAAAAAAAAATCCAGACACAAACAACAATGAAATACTGTGTCTTCTGTGTACAAATAGACTGAAAAAAAATATATTCTACCTGTTATTCTACACAAACTTTTGGGATTTTTGTAGTGTACTATAGCAGAACTAAAATAACAGCAATAGGGTTGACTATAGGAATTAGCAAAATTAAAAAAAAAAAAAAAAAAAAAGATTTGGGTTTATGGCTCAGAAGAAATCTGACACATAGATACTGCATCATAAAAAAATTCCAAATGCACTGATGTCCAGCTGTTCTCAAAACTAGCAGGAAAGTAGAAAGAAATGCATGGTAGAAGACAGAAAAGCCTGAGAAAAGTCATGACTGTTTCAGTCTAAAATCATAGCAAATGTACACTCATACTGCAAGAAAATGAATAGTGTGGAGCATATCAGGTCAGGCTACTCTAACAAAGTGTCCTTCAAAAGAAAAAGCACGTTCTCAAAATAAGTTGTTATTATGTGTGTTTGATTGATATCTGCTATATGAGGAAAGTCTAAAAGACATACCTGGGAAATGCATGTACTGAGTACACCTGGCACATGGCTTCCAAGGAGTAGTTCAAGCTGTGCACACTCTACAAAATTTTTAGTGAAGTTTTTTACTTGTGTAGTAACATTGTGCACTCAGCAAATAAGCTTTCTTTCATACCACAGAGGTGAAGTTCCACAAGAAAATCTGCTTCATACAGTGAAACATGGAATTGAGTTTCCTAGACAACAATCATGAGGAAAGAGTTTCTATTCTGAAATCATTCGGAATTAAGCCTTTCTACAGGTTAGGTGATGAGCACTCTCATTCATTGGTCAAGTATATTAAAATATTTTTATATATTAAAATTTTATCTTATATTAAATATTTATCTTATATTAAAATTTTATCTTATTTTTCTCTTCATCATTATTTAGATAGATTTATGTATTGTTGTTCATATATTTTCTTTAAAGACATCATTTGTTTAATTTTCCAGATGTTTGCTAGAAAAAAAAACAACTTGTAGATTGTCTACTACATGGTTGGTAGAACAGGACAGTAAACAAGAAAAAGGGTAAATGTTTATTTTATTCTTTACTCAGTACAAACAGAGCCTGTGTTATTTCCATAAATTACAAATCTGTGTCTTCATGATTATTTAAGCATTTGAACGTGCTTTGGGGAAAATGGCCATACATACAAGTCCAAACCTATGCAAACAAGACAAACCCATACACATATTGAAGAATGGACCTAGTATCTTCTGCTCTAGAAGCTAACTGTTCCTCATTGTTACCTTCATATTTCTGTTTAGCTCATGCAAATAATTCAACATCTAAAGAGATAGCCATTAACAACTTTTAGTTAAGTCTGGTGGTTTCACCTTGCTATGCAGCTGTTCTCCACCACGAACTCTCTTTCACTCCCACTCCTCATAAAGAAAAGAAGAGAAAATATGATTAAGAGGGCTCAAGGGTTGAGATTAGGACAGGGAAATCATTCAACAATTACTGTCACAGACGCAGCATAGGGAGATTAACATAATTTATTGCCTGTTAAAATCATAGAATCATAAAGGTTGGAAAAGACCTCCAAGATCATCTGTTCCAGCCATTCTCCTACCACCAATGTCACGTGCTAAACCATGTCCCTAAGCACCATGTCCAACCTTTCCTCGAACATCACTAGGGATGGTGACTGCACCACCTCCTTGGGAAACCCATTCCAATGCCTGACTGCTCTTCCTGAGAAGAAATTTCACCTAATTTCTAACCTAAACTTCCCAGATTAGAACAGTAAGAAGTAAAAACAACCTAAAAACACCCATCCACCCTCTCCTACCTCCTCTCTCCCAAGCGGCACAGGGGAAGAGAGAATGGGGGCTGTGGTCAGCTTATAGCACTTCGTCTCCACCGCTCCTTCTTGGTCACTCTCTGCCCCTGCTCCACGTGGGGTCCCTCCCACGGGATGCCGTCTTTCCCCAGCTGAACCTGTGTGGGCTGCCCACAGGCAGCAGCTCTTCAGGAACTGCTCCCACACGGCTCCGTACCACAGGGTCCATCCCCCAGGAGCAAACTGCTCCAGCACGGGTCCCCCACATGGGGGGCAGCTCCCCCCAGCCCCCTGCTCCTGCGTGGGCTCCTCTCCACAGGCTGCAGCTCCGGCCCGGGGCCTGCTCCTGCGGGGGCTCTCCATGGGCCGCAGCCTCCTCCAGGCCACATCCACCTGCTCCCCCGGGGGCTCCTCCACGGGCTGCAGCGTGGAGATCTGCTCCATGTGGGACCCATGGGCTGCAGGGGGACAGCCTGCTCCACCAGGGGCCTCTCCACAGGCCGCAGGGGAACTTTAGCTCCAGTGCTCAGAGCACCTCCTGCCCTCCTTCTTCAATGACCTTGGTGTCTGCTGTTTCTTACTCCTCTCTCTTCCATCAGCTGTAGCATAGCACTTTTTTCCTTTTATTAAATTTGCTCTCACAGAGAGCTTATTGGCTCGGCCCTGGACAGCAGCAGGTCGCTTTGAAGCCGACTGAAACTGGCCCTTATCCAACATGGGGCAGCTTCTGGACTCCTCAGAGAGGCCACCCCTATAGGCCCCTGCTACCAAAATTTTGCCACATAAACCCAATACACCAATATCATCTGTATTTAATGCATTCCATGGTTTTCTTTGTTTCCCTTTAGCTTTTAGTGGGATCTCTCTCCATTTCATGTAAGCATAGTTCTTTTTTTTATTATTATTATTTTTCCAGTATAAAATATATTATGGTAGTGTGTATCTGTTAACAAGCTATAGCAATACCCAGGTGTTGGGGCCAAGTCAACAGGATGATGAGCTTAGACACTAGAAATTACTGTGGAAAAACATACTTGAGGCATACTATGTTCCTTTTGACTGTGTCTAAACACTGTCTGAAAATTGTCTCCTGCTTGCATAAGCTGGTAATGGCACTTCCTTTGTCAGGAACTGACCTTATACAACTTCCTCCCATGTGTTTTTTCATTTCATAAGTGCATTTTTTCACTTCACAAAAACCTATAAGAAGCCTAAGTGATTTTCTTTTTTTTCTTTTTTATTCCCTTCCAAGGTAATTTCTGGAAGATTCAGAGTAGTCAAACACAGCTGAGGATAATTCTCTGTCTAAACAGATCCATCATTTTAGTCAGTTTTGTTTGCCTTTTTTTTTTTTTTTTAAATCACAATCATTCTTGACTTTGTCACTAGATAAGTTGGAAGTAGACATTTAGTGTCAAATGTATGATTTCATCTGAAACAACCAAGCCTTCATGATGGTAAATCTACATGGATGAGATACACTGGTTTTCAATAATGGCTTCACAGATCATTCAGAAGGTTATTTGTAAAGAACTTCTGGGCACTTCATATCATTTGTATGGTATATCCCGACTCCTGCAGATCCACATAGCAAGCTTCCTGGAAGCTTGTCCACTCCTCCACTGTTTGTAAACAGCCATGATCTATTCTGTTTGCAAGTTGCTTTCTGTAAGATAAGAATCTTCAACAGCAACCTCCACAATAAATATTTTCAGAAACACTTCAGTGTGTTTACATGGAATATGTGAACGCAGAAGACTGTTTTCATTTAGCAGCCACCACCACAGATTTAAGCAGGGCAATGAAGTTCATTACAAGTCAGTGTGTTCAGTGTTAACATGTCTATAGCAACTTCAGCTAGGAAGCAGCTTGATAATAAACTTTTATTTCTAAGCTCCCTTGACTGGAATTCCATTTAATGATTGTGTTTTATTATATCTAATTCTTGTCAACTCTCCTGCCATTCCTGCTCTTATACAAAAAGGAGAATGACAGCTTTGCAAATCACAAATGACTAGAACTAGACTTTTACTGAATATTATAAATACAAAGTGGTAATAAATACTTGTATTTCTTATAGAACTCTGCTGAAAACATAATTACATTGGGAAGGCTTAGTCAATACAAAGACTTCCTCTACTGTAAATCAAGAAACCTTCTCCCTTTGATAACACTGTCTCATGGGGACAGTAGTATGGGGATCTTGCTTTCTAGAAGTCAGTTGAGTGTACAAAGAAGAATTAAGCAAATTAAAACAGGATGAAAAAAAATGTAGACCTTGTTAACTCTGTGACACATCTGATGACCTAAAAGGGTTAATGAAATCCATGAAGCTGCTAGGCTTCCTGCAGTCAGGTAGTAGCAGTCTGTTAATATTTTATTAACGGATCTTTGCAATGTGTGTGCAGAGTTCTGTGTCATATAAAATGTTGAGCCAGTCATTACAACTTGATAAGGAACATGTGTAAATCTATGGTCTTTCTGGGGACATTTTTGTATACAGTTTCTTTGTAAATGCCGTAAGTATATTTTTGTTTCTTTGTAATAGTTTTGAGCTTTTCTTCTCATGTGTCCAGATAGAGCTGCTAGGAAGACTCACTTTCACAACTGTCTCAAAACACTTGCAATCCCACTGCAAAGGTACTTAATCATGAGGCACCCGATGATTTTGGTGGGGTTTAGCTGCATTGTTCCTTCTAATAGGTACGTTCACATCAATGCATAAATTCAGAAATAACACCTCTCTATACTTCCTCTCTACACTACCTACACTTCCAAATGTAACTTACCTACATTTACAGGAAGTGTAGAACAAAAATAATGAACAAACATGAACAAAAATATCCCAGATGCATGGACAGAAGGCAATACTCATAAATCAGGATCAGACAGACATGTGTTAACAGAGGGATTTGGCATGAGCTGGAAGGAAGCAGAGTTGTGCTGCCTATTCAGCTAGAAAAGGTATGTGAGGAAAATAAACTGCTAATCTCAACATGAATGCAAAGTATATGAAGGGCTGGGGAATGCGTTTAGTGATAACTTGGTTGGTCTAGGTGAGGAAATGATAATGCAAGCTTCAAAGTAAATTGGATGGGCTTGTCAAAGCCAAACCAGACCAAATGTTGCCATGGTTATTGAATCACGCAAATAAAGAGAACACCGCTCACTCTAAAGTACAAAGGCTCAGGATGTCTTTGTGGTCCCTCACAGGAGCTGCATGTGGGTAGAGATGAACATTCAGATTTGTTGCCTGCTATTATTAGGGAATGCAAATCAGACAGTGAAAATGAAAGTAGAGGGGTGACAAAGTACCTTAGGAATGACCTTTCCTGGTTGTTTCCTAAAAAGTTCTCCTGGGAGTTCAGACTGATTAATTTGTCATTGTCTATTCTGCATAATGGCTTCAGATTTTATTGATCTTCAGTTATTTTTCAGTATTATGTGCTTCATTAGTCCAGGCTGCCAATGTGCAGAGCCACAGGCCCATAAATAAGCCTCAAGGGCCAATGCAAACCTATAAGCATAGTGAAGAATCTGTACTTTGGTTTTTAACAATAAAGTCCAGTGTACTCAATTCTAATATATCTGTGGAAAGATTTTGATGGATTATTGCACAGAATAAAATTGTATAGGGTGCATTTATTATATTTTTTAAAGCTTTTTCTTCCATATTTTAAATAATATAATGAGAATAAGCTTCAGTGCTATTTTGAATTAAGGAAATGATTTTTCTGTGTGTTACAGCTACAGACGTGGCTTTAATCAGAATCCTTACACTACTACTAATGAATCTGGAGTTGAGAGAGAGAGAAAAAAAAGAGGGGGAGGGAGAAAGTGAGAGAGGGAAAGGTAGAGGGAGAGGGAGATGAAGGAAGGGAGAGAGGGAGGGAGGGAGGCAGGATGGGAGGCAGAGAGGAAGAGAGGGAGAGAAGGAGAGAAGGAGAGAGGAAAGAAAGCCAATACCATGATCTAGAAAGTTTCTGACTCTTGGGGGAAAAATAGTGCCTATGAAGATGAGGAGCCAGCTTGAACGATTTAGTGGCAAGAGAAGCAAGGGCAAAGAAAGTTACATTAAAACAGAGATGCAGTCTCTGGTGGGTCATTTGAATTTCATCTGCAGAGTAATTTTCATGCCATTTAGCCATAGCTATAGCAGGAATAAAGAAGACTAAACACATTAAAATGACAAAATCATACAAGGGGGGATTGTGGCACGTGGTCATTATGTTTGATAAAATTCAATGATATGGAAGGCTGAGTTGGTGCCATACCAAGGACTTTGAGTATTTACAGAAAAATATAGTATGCAACAGGAGAAAGGTCTGTAGCATACTCATTCAGGGTTCATGGTATATTGAGAATCCATCGGGCATGAAAGTGAAAGGATTTCTGGCCTCAGATAAAAATCTAAAAGAAAAATACAAGCAACAGCAAAACATTCCAATCTGTTAATGAGATTTGCTGTTGACCTTTATTATAGTGGCTCTATTTATTTCAGATCCTTTAAGGAAACATAGGATATTTAGTATGATTAATTATGTGCTGCAGGATCCATTAACAATTAATTAGTGGATTTAAGGCTTCAGAAAATAGGCTTTTATCTAAAGTTTCCATCTCCCTTGAAATCTCGATAAGTCTTTCAGAACAGAAAATGAGCCTCAGACATGTAACCAACTAGCTAATGTAGGCAAAGAAATGATAAGAGGCTTTCTTTCAGATAACAGTGTTCAGAAGAAAAAGAAATGCAATAGGAAAACTTGGCCTGCAGTAGGCTGAATCCGTTTCCCTAGGTCAAATAGAAATTCATATTCCACAGCAGGATTAAACCAAGATTAGAGCAGATGGTAAAATCACTGTTTGCCCTCCCTTGGGTTTTCCAGCATTTAAGAGTAGCATTAAATTTGAGGTCATGTTATGCATGACACGCTGCTGGTGTTTGCTGTTACAGGACACTTTGAATAACTTCCCTTCCCAACAAGATAAGCAACTCCACAGCTCAGCATAAGTTGAATCCTGGACACTGGCCTGGGCTCAAGAGGAGGCAGGAGGAGTCCTGGGCTAGGGCTGCTGGTCAAAGTGGCTGCTCTTAATATCCATTAAGAATGAAGAATTAGTCTACCATCTAGCAGTGAAAATATTTAATAAACTCAATGGTGGCAGAGGAGAGGGGACAGAGAGAGCACTACAGTATGTGTTCTTTTGTTCGACTTTACTGTAAAATTTTACTAGGACATAATTCCCAATTCATATACATTAGTAGTAGCATTTTCCAAGAATATGTATGTAAAATTCAGTCATCTTATTTTTATCCACATGTATGTTCAAGCTCTTCCTTTACGAGGCAATGTGATCCACTATTACATACAGGCACTCATATGTGACAATATGTTCTTTTTTATTGTACTGATGCTTGGAAATCACATTTTGGATTGTGCAGACCAAAGTTCATTTTATCTTGCCTTAACAGTTAGTGAATATGATGCAGAAACAAATAAAATCATAGATTATAGAGTTCAAACTTGGAAAGGACTATTATGATTATCCCATTTAACATTTTGTACCTTATAGGCCAAAATCTCTCTGTGGTTTGAATGCTTCAAGCAATAGAAAGAGTCCACCAAATCCATTGTAATGTTTTTGCCATGACTAATTATATTCACTGGCAAAAATGACCACCTTATTTCTGATTTGAGTATATAAATATGCAACTTCTAAGTCTTCCCTGTTTTATTTCTGCTAGACAAAAAAAATACAGTTTGTTATCATACTGATTACATACAAAATTTTGAAACAACTAAATGCAGAATTCTCAAGGTATGTGGTTGATAATGTCAGGCAAAATAAAATATATACATATTTTTTCCAAACAATATATACATGACTATCACTTGATACAATGAGCTACACAGTAACCCAACATCTGAATCATCAAATCTATCCATCACCTACGTGTGCACTCAGGTTGTAAAGTGATCATCAAAACCAGCTTTGATTTTTCTTGAGAACTGAGTCTCGGCTTCCTTGTGTAAGTATATTTATGCGATGTAAATGTAGAAAATAATTATATTTGTGTTTCCCACTCATAGAAGGAGGATGCATACTTTTCCCCTGTCCCCAGCCTGTGGACTCTCTGTAGATGTGTACATGCTACACACAAGCAATTTGGAGGATCAGATACTTCAAATGCTAATGCCATTACTTTGGTTACTTTAAGAAACTTATCGATGTGAAAGGAATGAAGTATTTAAAGGCAAAGATAAATTTATATGCCAGTTGTTTCATTTGATGATTACATTTATGAGTGGCTTAGGTACGATACAACAAGTAACCACTAAAGGTAGTGACTGGTGGATACTTGGCTGGTATAGAGCCAGCTGCCAGTCTGAGCCAGACTTCTTGACCATAATTTAATTCTAATAAAGCATTTCCAGTAATTACTCTGTCAGTGTACTTATTGCTGTTAATATTTTCAGCCTGAAAACTAAGTTTGTCTATCCCATCAATGACCAGATAGCCAGAGGCACGGGGACTAAATGATTCAATGGTATATTCAAAAACATACACCCCAAGATATGGAACATGGAACTTCCCACTTGCTGGGGCAAATGAAGCTCCGTAGTTGACATCCAGATTGTTAAATCTGATGGGTCCTGGAGTTGTCATCCCGTATGTATGAGAGGCAAAAAAAGCCACCATAGGTGCATATCTGTATGATCCCTTTGAAAAATCTGGAAAGGAATAAAGAACAATTTCAACTAATGTCCCTGGCATTTCCCCCTCATTCTTCCTGTTATATTATAGATGGACAACTTGGATTAGTGAGAAGATCAGTAAAAGCTTTTCTGAAGACACATAATTGAGTAACTTGAGCAACAAAACCAGTATTTCTACATAAACATGCATTTTTTCTGTATTGTATAAAATGCATTTTTCTTCACAATTAGTGCTAGGTGTATCCACAAAAAAAAAGAAATTTAGAAAAAGCAAGGTAACTCTGTGATGGACTATGCTAAGTTAACATGATGAGAGGTACTATTTTTCTTTTCTTTCTTCTTTTCCCTTCTCTACCCCCAACTTATTCCCCACCCCAGGATATCTTTCATTGTTCATCTGTATGTGCTGAAGCCAAGAATTTTCTCCACAAATCTTAGACAAATAGTGGAGAGGTTTAGTACTCCTGACGTTAAATGAGGGAGTAAAAGTATATGTGTTTCTCTTCCAGCTGAGCATGCACACTGTGATTCCCTGCCACTGTAAAAATGATTTTATTCACCATTCATATGCTGTCATGAATGAGAATCAGCCAAACAGCTGCTGAAAGCTGCATTAAATTCTCGTTCCATGCAGCCTGGATGTAAATTATTTATTTGTTTTCTGGGCTGAATAAGCACAGTTTGCACTTTTCTTCTTTGAAATATCTTTCAAGGGATGTATTTTGCTACTGAAAATCAGAGGTATGCCTAAAATGACTCCTCCAGGCTATAGTCCCATATATTATGGTAGCTAGTGGTATTTATAGGGCATTTTGTGCAGTGTTAAGCTAGTATTCCCAAGTGATGTGATTTCACCTCCCCCCTTGAATTCCATGATGCCATGTTCAACTACATCTACTGCATACCCTCCTTCAGCAGAAGTCAGCAGGGAGCTTTCCAGCTATTATGGCTGGTCCCAGCCCAATTTAATCCTATTGTCTGGTCATATTAAAGAAAGAGATCAAGAGTCACCCACAGGAATTGATGTCTTCAGCACCAAAACACAGGACATTACTTCTTGAGTTGGTACTCATTAAAGTGAAATGTGAGACCTTTGACCAGCAAATGCTCTCTAATTAGACCTTGGGGCAAATGCCCGTGCTGCTAGCATATTGCACTACTAAATTCTTTACTTGCCAACACTCAGAGAATTGTCGTTCACCAGCTTCATACTGCAGTTGACTCCTCCAAAGGGGTGGCGACAAGCACAAATAAAATTCTCTCTGTCATTGATACAGGTTCCTCCATTCTGGCATGGGGAGCTGACACACGCTGAGTACTGCCCTGTGATAGAGAGGGAGGAAAACCAACAGCCTTCAGTTGCAATGGCATGTACATACCCAAACAGTCATTACAGTGACATTGCCCAAATTTTCAGTATTTTGGATGGTCTCTTCATCAATTCATAAAGCTGGTGGCATTTCTGCTGAGGTTCTGTGTGAAGGCTAACTTCAGATCCCGTCCAGGTTGTTCAGCATCTCTGCTAATTCAGCCTGCCTCTTTGCTTGAACATAGCATATCCTGAGCTAGTCTCCAAATTATTCAGAAATACCTATAAAAGCTTAGTTCTGCTTGTCTCTAGGGGTCAGATACATGTAATAAGATGAAAGATATTACAAATCTACCTCCTTTGGAGCATCTTGCATGCCACACATGAGCAGCATTAAAAGACTGAGATATCTGAACAGCTGTAATTGTATAGTCCAAGAGAGTCCTGTCAAGAAATAGCAATCTTTCCTTGCTCATTTCTCCCCATTCCTTCCTCCTTAAATTTAAGGACCTCCCTTCTTGTAATAAAAGTTTCAACCAGCAAAGCCTGGTTACAGCCGAGCATTAGGAAATGTTCCTTCTGCTGTTCCTGACACGAGTCTTTCTATAACCATTTAAGGCAGGGTGGACCTACAGGTGGTCCTCGGGACAGGTTCAATTTGGAAGATATTCATTCCCATAAGGAGGTGGAGGTGCTGAGAATCCACCCCTCCTGACACAGAGACTTGCAGTCTATCCAGCATCAACTGGCAGTTGACTTTACCTGCTGACTACCAGACAGCTGGCTCAGTCCTCATCCTCTCTTACTGTATTGTAGCTCTTAGACACTGCAGCAAAACAAGACACGGTGCAAATCAGGCAATTTGTGATCATGTGATTGAAGAAGTAGGCTGGATAAGCTTTTTAATGGGAATGTGCCGAGGGGTTTGGAGCTCACTGCAGGAGCCCCTCAGAAACAAACAGCAAAACCTGGAGAGGCAATGCTGACATATGCAATTTTATTTCCTTTTGGTAAGACAAAGGAAATGATTATTTTTTTTTTCTGTTGCTTCAAGGAAATCTGTGTCTCGATTTGGTTTCTCTAGTGTAAGCACAGAAGGTTGTTCTCAAAGGGCAGATTCAATTCATCGTTGGGCATAGCAAAACACAGATTTTGTACTTCTGGTATTGAGGATAGGCTGTCCTGTCTATGACATTATTCATCCAGATGTGTCACAACCACTGAGGGTGAGCCACCTACTGGAGATGAAAGATCTTAAAAGCTATCTAAACCACTTCCACTACTGGTTCTTTGTCCATAAATAAATTCAGTTCCAGAATATCGACCAAAATTGCTGTAAAAAAATTACATTGCAAGCAATAAAAATTATACCAACCAGGTGATTTTGCAGAGCATCTTCACTGAGGATGTCCTTACCTCTCTTTCTATGTATGTGCTGGCCAAATCATGCTCAACCGATATGGAGAAATCTGTAATTCCAGTGCCTCTGAGCTCTGAAGCAGTAATTACTGAGTGCAATCCTATAATGTTTTGTCATAGCAGTTTGGAGGAACCATGTTAAAAATTAAACATCACTATGAAAACTTTGGAACACAAAGTATTCCCAAACCATACATTTTTCTTTTCCTTTGCTTTGGTCAAATAAAAGTCAGATGTTTTAGAAAATGAAACTTTTCTTTGCCAGCAACTACCAATAGAGATGTGGAAAGAGGACTCCATGTAGTCCTGTGATAAATCTAGATTGGTAGGTGGGAACTGAAAAATCCCTTCATGGAAGGGTTTACTTGTTGCCAAGGAAGTATTAAACTGGATCTTCACATAGGTATTCCAGTAATGCCCACAGTTAGCTAAGACTCCTATCGAACAATTTCACAGACTGCTGCATTAAGGCAACTAAATTCCATGGGAAATTGTAGTTCAGAGAGTAGAATGCCTGAGCACACTGTACTGTGCCACATGAACTTGCACTGATGAACCATATAGGCCTAAAAACACAACAGTAATTTTTTTCCACAGAAAATGATGTTCACCCTATAATGCCTAAAATAAAGAAATTCAAATCTGACATGATGGAGGTCACAGCACAGGCAATTGGACATGAGGAAATTATGTTTTTCTTCCTAGATTATAGTTTTGCTGCAAATTTAATTGAAGTGATTTTTCACTCATATTTGCCAAGTGTCCACAATAGTTTAGAAGTTGTGTGAAAGGAAAGCAGGAAAGGAAGGAAATCGGCTGATTGTGTTGACTGTATCATATTCCCAAAATACCATAGAATGCTTTGTGTAGGAACACAGCAGATTCTCTGCTAATTGTCCTCTGCTTATCATAAGCAAGTATATCCAAGAAACAGGAAAAAGATCACACTAAAGGAAATGATAATGAGATTGAGACCAGTGTTTTAACAGTCTGCAGAGGGATGAATTTGCCTGAATTTAACCTTGGAGTTAAACCAAATTCAGACATAGCTTTACCTTTGTAAATTAACCGTCATGGAGCAGCATTGCTGGGGTTTATGCTTTACTTTCTACAAGCTAGGAGAATCTGTGAAGACTCGAGCCAAATAAGGAGTTTTAGAGTAAGAGGCCAATGCCCTAGACCTCCAAGGAACAAGCAATCTATGTGTAACATCTGTGTGTTTTACAATAGCATATTTTTGTTGTCATTTCTGGCTGATGCTGCTCATCTCCCCTGCATTTTCTTTTTGTTCCTTGCTGAAGGGCATCCTGGAACACTGTGTCCATGTAACATATACTCTAGTTGGGGTAAAGATGCCAAAGGTTTCAGATTAGGAAAAGATTTCTTACTATTGTACACATCCTATTTTTAATTAACCTTTCACAACTTAGTGGTGTAGATGAAGAAGAAGAAACACTTTAGAAATTAAATGAAAAAATTCAATTGCAGCTATAAATAGCGGAGAACAAATGAAATGCAGTTGTTATTCACACTTAGAACAATATGAGTGGAGATAGCCTATTAAAGCCGAGTTTTTCTACTCTTTGGGAGGGCAAGCAGCCAGAAACTTTTGGGAAATAGGCTGCCAATGCTGTACAAACAACTCTTCAAATAAATAATGAAGATTTGTCAGTATCTACTGCAGCATTGTTTAGAAGTAAATCAAATATTTAGCAATCTAATAGTCTCCCTATCGAAAGAAGTGACTCCAGTGGTTCACTTTGGAAGTGTCTGAACAAGAAGTGACTTTCCAGTGTTTTCTCAATACTTAGTTATTTGCAGCTGTCTCTGTGGAAGCCTTAAGAGATTGGAAATCTGAGAGTGATAAAAGCAGTGAGCATCCTCAGTAGCCTGGATGCAAGGAGTGACATGGGGCTGCAGGTGAGGGGCTGCCCACCAGGGGAGGCAGGCACAAGCAGAGGGTGACAGCAGAGCTAGAGCATTACCTGGAGAGGTGATGAGCAGAGCGAGGCAGGTCGATCACGTCAACTGGGATCAGCCACAGCCCAGCATGACTCACAAAAGACCAGATCATGAATCCTGGCCTGAGCTGGAATGGGGCTCCCAGGCACATGGGCAGGGTGTGCAGTGTGAGGGACAGGTCAAGTGCCTGGGGCAATCAAGGCTATTGGTGCCCTCAGGACCTTGGTAGGGAATTCCGGTGCAAGTGTTCTATGAAGTGTCCATGTTACAAAAAGGCACACTCACCACACAATGATCTTGGACAAAAAGTGAGGATGACAGGAGGCCCTTTCCTCACTGCAGTTGCTCTCCCCAGCTTTAGGTGGAGGCAGTTTGTCAAACTTGACCTGAACTACTTAGACTCTGGTAACTCTGTTGAGGTGCTTCTTTGTTAAACAGAGATATCTAACACTTCAACCGTGATGTTCTTTAGGTTTACTAAATTAAAAACAACAAAGCAGTTTCATCCACCTGTTAGTCTGAAGCGTAATTATGCAAAATGGAGTTGTGTGTCATCAAACTGAACTAGAATAATCATTAAACTAGTGGAATTAAAGCACAGGATCAAAATATTTAAATTGTTTAAATTCACTGCAGGATTTAATAAAAGAATGGCAATGGAGGCTTGCATTTATGTCAGGAATTAGAACTCATGAGAAACTAAAATCTGACAGAAAAAAAAAAAAAAAAGCCAAAATGATTTCCACATATCCAACTGCAAACACTCTGACTTAGCCCTCAGTTTCAGAGTGTAGTCCCTGCTGAAACAGATGGGAGCTTGGATTAAAACTAAAAGGTAGATTGTAGCCTATTGAAAGTTGGGAGCATTGACCATCGTTTCAGTACAGTGAGTTGTCTTGTGTTGGTGAGTTTTTGACAGAAGCAAGAAGATAGGAGATAAAACATAATTATTATTGCAATCTTAAATACACTCTAACTCCTTTGGTAGTTCATTCTCCAGTGTACTGAGAACACTGATTTTGGTCATTCCCCTGTGAGTACACTAAGATATGTAAGATGAGTTTACTAAGATGAGTGTATTGAGATGTACTAAGAGTATACTAAGATCAGGAATGAGATAAAAAGAAGATGAAGAATTAAAAGAAATGACCTTTATCTTACAACGATGCACTGCTTTAAATACATAATTATAACACAGTTGCACTCTCAATTATTCATGTTGATGGGAGGGCAGCATAATCTGAATAAGGCAAAACCACAACTAACACAAGACATGCTTCATTACTGCTGGAAAACTGCATAAACACTGCTATGTAAAGACCTTGCTTAAAAATAGGGCTTTGCTATGTCTGCAAAGATCTGCACTTTTTATAAGTGCGAGCACAGTTAAAGTTATCAAGTAATCTATTTGATAAATTTGGCATGAGATAAATAATAAATAGGAAAGACATTAATTCACTAATGCAGGTGGCAGCTTCCTGTGCTCCAGGCAGGTGGCACTGGTGACAGTTTCCAAAACAGAAGAAGACTCAGGAGGGAACAAAGACATCAAATCTCATTTTCCCCTAGTTTTAATTGTGATCAAAGGTTTTGAATTTCCATCCTGTGCACTGGTCAGAACAGGCAGAAAACAAAAATGACCAAGAAAGAATTGCTGTTTCAATACATTAATATAATCAAACTACTTTCTTGGTAGTACGTGCATTTTGTACAAAATACAAAAAGGCGTAACTTTTGTATTTCTATGAATTCATCCATATAAATTAATTTCATGTGATGATGTTTGAACTGAAGTTGGGAAGCCAATCACACTCAAAATGTCCTTTTTAAGAATGGCAGCTTCTACTCAGCCGAGCCATTCTCTAGATGAATTCAAGAGTCAAACACACTTTATTAGCTGGAGTACTGATTCTGCAAGAACACTTATTATTGTAGCTAATCTTAATGAATTCATGTAGGAGCTGGCAAAAGCTTATTTGGTGTATTCACTTGCTTAGGTTTTTAATAACTTTCATCCCCATTGATGCTGCAAAGCACTGATGCAACTCCAGACATCTCTCCCAAGTTGCACATTTCTACCGAAATTGCTAATTGAGATGCAGGCACAAAATTATTGTAGTTTAGATTTTCTCTGAATTGACAGTTAGGTTTGAAAGGTCAGGTCCTCAGCTGTGAGTGTGCATACACATATATCTTAAACTGATTAGATGTGAATTTATTAAGGAAAATTACATGGAGCTTCTGGGTTGCCTTAATGCAAAGTCTCCTCACAAGAAAAATAAACCTTCTTGGAAGAGTAACCTCAAGTTCTTCCAAAACACTATGGCATTCATTGAGTTTTTATTCTCCTTCTCCTTAGTTCTTATGCCAGCTGTTAGGACTACTCTCTGACTCAGTTCATACTGATTACGTAACACCCTTTATTACAAAAGAGCCTAATTTTTCTTAAACTAAAACACGTTACCTGAATCTATAGTATTATCTGTGTTTCTCTGACTTCGGCTTGCCAGGCTCATGGTGATGTTTGTTGTCCCTTTTTTCATTGGAGCTGCTTTCTTTATAGTTGGTTTCGCTTGCTTCTGAAGTTTGGTGATGTTGTTCATTGCACTTGCCACCAGTATGTCAACATGCTCAGTTAAATTTGTCAGGATAGTCCCTGCTTTTATTTCAAGCACAGATTCAATGAGCTCTTTAAGGCCTCTTTGCAGTAGGGGAATATCTGGCTGAGCAAGTTTAATTAGCCCAGGTATACTTGCATTCATTTTTTGGATGCTGCTGTTGGCATCCTGACACAGCCCCCAGGCTTCATGAGCAGTCCTGTTCAGAAGTGGAATGCTGTTTGAGAAGCGGATCGACTTGGCTTCCAGGGCCTTAATCCTGGAATTCATTGCCTGGAGCTGAAGTGAGATCATTTGTTCTTTCTCTGTTGAGGCAGCGTTGTTTTTCTTCAGTGAGACACAGTTATTTGCCAAAAACTTAGAAATTTTTGACTCCACACCCAGGAGGCGAACCTCATGGTCCCTAGATTCCTCCACAGAGTCGTATAGTTTTTCTACCAGTCGGGTGATATCTTTTTGTTGATTGTCAACTTTTGATGATGTTTCATTTAAAATATAGTAAATTCTTCTGAAATTGTGGAGCATAATTTTGTCAGACTCTGCATAAGGAAGATCAGAAATGGATGTATCTACTTGTGAAGTGAATTCCTGTTTCTTGCCAGTAAGCAGTGTCCAGAGGGTTTCATTCAACTGTTGGAATTGGGAAATGAAAGCCAGCAGGCTGTCCAGCTTCTCTGCTCTGCTACAGCAGACCTCAGTCTCATTTTTCAGGGCATGTAGCGTATGTTTCAGTACATAGTTATCTTGAATAGAATCAATAGCACTGTTTATTACTGTCATGGTCTTGTTTAATCCATCCTCTATTTCCATAGAGCATTCATTAATACGACTCTCAAAGAGTTCCTGATAAGCCTGAGATTCATTTTTAAGTCCTTCCTGAGTTTTAGAAAGTCCCTTAATTGTAGAACTCATTCTGTTAATGGCAGTTGTGAGGTTTTCAAGCTTTTCATTGATAGCTTCAGCTTGAATTTGGTGTTCATACTCTGAAGTCAGACTAAAAGGTGCCCCTTGTTCAATCAAGGGTTGCAGGATCTCCATGTCATAGCACAAATCATTAATTTGCTCATTCATTTTATCAATCTTACTGTCCAATGGAAGGACCATGTCAGAGAGACTTCTGTTTAGGATAAGCACATTCTCTTGGGTTGCTGCCAGCTGCATTTGGAAATCCTTTCTGCTCTCTGACAACATGTCATCACAGACTCCCAGAACAGAATCTCTCTGAATTTCCAGTTCAACACTGAGATTGCTGATTTTGCTGTCCTGGATTCTTAAGTCATCGTAAATCTGCAGCACCATCAGGCCCTGTTTCTTTACTTTCTCATTCAGTGTGAACATGTATTCTGTAAGGTTGTACTCTGTGACTTGATCTTTTGAAGCGATGTTTTGATTTGAAGTCTGTTCAACTGATAACAGTTGTTCATGAGCATCTTTCATTTCAGTAAGGGTCCTATTTAAAGATTCATAATAAATGACACTTCTTGACTGTTGATGTTCCAAGTTGTCTTCCAAGGATTTCTGCTTTTTCTGTAAAGCTTTCACAGGTTTGTCACAAATTAAGGTCATTTCCTCTTTCATCTGCACCATATGACTTTTTAGCTCCAGAATGTCAAGCTTTGTTGGCCCGCTGTCTTTCTCTTGAGCAAATTTTTGTTGGGTTTCATTCAGATGTTTCACTAATTCTTTTGTATTTTCAAGATCTTCTGATAAACTAGACACAGTCTTGAAAATTTGAGCAATGCTCTCTTGCATTTCTCTTCGAAATCCTTCTAACTGTTCTCTGACAATGTCTTTGACTAACATATTAATACTCTTGGATTTGAGACCTTTGGGAGAAAGGATAAATATAGAAACAATCAAAACAATAGTCAGCAATATCATTTAATTTTTTTTTTTCCACAATGTGAGCACAGTGCTATAAGGAAGTGAAATGCCTACTTTGGTTACCCACCCACAGAGGAAAATGTGCAGCTGAGGAACACAGAAGATGGCTACTTGTATGAAATCTCATCCCTGCTTCTAGTGAAATCAGAGGGAATTTCACTATTATTTTGAAAATGCAAACTCATCTTCTGCATATATAATTTCAGTTTTGATTGCCTAGATAAGCTGTCTCTGAGCACTGAAATTAGGAGAGTTGTGTGCTTTTGTGGTTTGCTCAGAAGAAAACAAGGTGTCCTTTTTCCATTTAGAATGTAAGGAAAAAAATGGCTTTAACAACATTATGGTCAAGAAGAAGTAATAGCAGAAATTATTATTACCTTCCTATTCTATCATGTGTGATAAGCGACCATATGACACACTATAGTGAGAAAGAAGAAAATAAAAATAATAGCCTTATTACATATCTAAAATTAAGGTATGATAAAAATGCTGCAAAAGACAGACTTTTAAGGTACACATTTTAAGTTAGTCTTGCACATTATAACTTTATAAATAGCTCCTAGGAATACTGATCCTGAAAAGCAACGGTTAAAGGTAATTGTGTGGGAATTCTGCTCCTGTGTAAAACATCAAAATATGACTCCTGTATAGCCTTAAGTGGGTAAAAGCAGTTATAAAATACTGTCCATCAAGACTGCTGCATAAAAATATTGAATTAATTAGAGCAATAATTCTGCTCCATTATGAGATTAGAAGGATTGTTTCTTTCTTTCTTTCTTTTTTATTTTTTTTATTTTTTTTTCTCCAAAGGGAGCCCCTGGGTCTAGTTAAAGCACTGAGACGTTCTTTGCACAAACACCATGGACCCTTGTAGCCAGCTTGCCATATAATGATTATACTCTTCAAACTCTACAATACTTTGATGACTATCAGTTCTCAGATTAAAAATTCTTGATAAAGATATAAACTCTTCATTTGCCTTTCTCTGTCTTCCTGTAAATTGCTTCTATATCCTGGAATGTATTTCTTTATCTCCAAAACAGCAAGGCAAACTCTGAAACCTTATTTGAAAATACATTCTCAGCAAGAGCAATATAAGTGGCAGGAAATCAGACCCATAAAACCTAAGGACAATAAATGCCAATACAGCTCTGGGCCCCAAGGGTGCAAAAGAAAGTCCCAGTAAAAATGGTTTTGTTCAGAAAGCTAGAAACATAGTACTTTTTCTATTCAGGAAATCCATTTGAATTATGTGTGTCCTTCCAGCTGTAAACAGGCTAATGTAACTGATAATAGCTGCTTTCTATGAACTATAAATGAATCTCAGTCTTCATTATGTCTGGTAAAATGGACAGTAAACATCTCTGATGCTTACGGGAGAAATCTGTCACTTGTTCAAGTGTTTTTTTTCAAGGTAGGATATAATAGGCAGGTGCAGTAAATTTGATAGCATAGAAAAAAGCCACTTCAGAAATACAAAATGAAGTTTCCCAAGCAACACATTCAGTTACTGTCAACTGTGGTCACAGATGTTACAGCATTTTTTTTTTACATACAATATGCAAAACAACAAAGTGATAATATTGAGATTGCCTCTATTTTTTCACTTTTTACTACCCAAACAGCAAGTAAATGACTACACAAATATATACACATGAATGTACACTCACATACGCAGAGTTTTGTCAACGAACTTCAGTAAAAGAAAAACAGCAAGATATTTGAAAATGAGGATATACTGGCAGCTGAGGGGAGGATCCAAGATATGGATGAAGAGTAAAATAATTGACATGTAGAGAAAACCATTATCGCTGATGATTTGGGCAGGATACTTGAAGATGCTAGAAAATATTTGTGGTTTTAAGAGTCACAAGGAGCTGTGAAGAGAGGTTTAATGGCTGTGGAAAAAAAGAAAGTTACTCTGTGCCTTCTATGAGGAATTCATCAAATTTCTTCATGGCAGCAACATATTTGGATGAAAATCTATCCTGCTGCAAGAATTCTTCTATGGGATCTACACTGGCCTTTTGTTTCTGTGACAGTCAAGAAACTGCCAGCCTCTCCTCTCCCATTCCTACTCTATTTAGCTGGATTGTGGGTGTTTTGTGGAGCTCAGCTCTGGTTTTCAGGTGTTCTTGTTATTATCAAGATGATGAAACCTGACAAAACAGACAACTTGGGGTTTCTCTCCCTTGTTTCCTGGCTAGGACACTAGGTACTTGGTAGGCAAGTACTGTTATGAATTTATTGCTCCCTGGGGCTGTGGGAGCATACTTCTTCACAGGAAAACCTGAACCAAACTCCTGCTGTAGGTGACAATCTTAACTAAATTCTTAGCTTGAGCTAAGAATACATGTGAGTACATTCATGAATGCAACTTGATCTTTCTGTTGTTCATTTTGAAAGGTCCAAACTACCTGTGATCATTAAAGATCTCTTGAACTTTTTATGAGATTATGAATTTTAATTTTAACTTTCTGGCTGAAATCCACAGCATGTAATTACTCTGTGTCAACATATACTCCCTCTGCAGTTTCAATTACTATTTGAAGAATAGTGTGCAAAATAAATGTATGTACACAGGAGACTGAGCTGAGGTTATACATCCAGCTGTAAATGACATTTCTGACTTGGAAGTGATTAACTCCTCATTGCTGAGTTCATTTTTAAAGGAGTGTGCATTTTAATGATGAAAAGGAAAGGAGTATATAAAAGGGCTTGATGCGGATGAAAGAAGGAAGAAAGAATAGTAAAAAACAAGCAGAGTTTATTAAATGAAAGAGAGAATGCCAAATTATTTTCTCAAAACAAGTAAAAAGTAGGAAGAGTCTCCTGAGTATTGAAAGCAGTCTTTTTAAATGCATGGAATACTTCAATAATCAAATTAGAGGAGCATATCAGTTACTACAGTGTCACCTTGGATCAACAGATGACAGATTTGTGAGTCCAAAGTCTATTTACAGATGAAAACAAGAAATAAAGACATTGTAAACTGTATTGAATTGTTTGTTCAAAGAAAAAGACTTCACTCCAAACAAACCTTGACACAAATCTGGGCAGCCATTAGAATTTCTGTGATATGGAAAAAGGTGAATGATGTATGTGAGAAAGGAGGCGGGCATCATGCGAAGAAAATGGAAAGGCAGGAGGAAGAAGGAAAAAATCTGAATAACATGAAGGAAGTACAGTCTTAGCTATTCTTTGAAAGCATATTGTTTCAGCAGGCAGTGGTAGTGGGGAAAGTTGTGAAGTGTTTTGCTTCAGGTGAGCTTCTAACAGCAATTTTTAGCAATTCTGATGTTTGTATGCTCTGCATCTCTACTGAGCTAGAGGACAGCATGGAACTCTGGACAGTTTCAGTTTCTTTAGAATATTCGTTGCCTACTTGGGATATGATGGAGTGATACTCCCTGGGCAGAAAATGCAGTTGCCCTTTAACGTTATTACATGAGCCAACAGAAACATAAATCTTGTCCTCTCTCCCCTGTTCCATTCATTCCTGCTGTTTACCTATGTACAAGCCAAGAATAACTTGTATTAGAGTGCCCATAATAAGACTTAAGGAAAGTAGCTGATGGCAGCATTTTCATTAGAGCTACCTGATTAGGAGGTAGATCAAGAACATAAATCAAAAAAAAAAGGCCAGCAAGAGGGGATTTCATTCAAGCAGGTATAAAATAGAGCATGGTAGATAACACATTTACAGACAAGTAGGAAATAATTTTATTTATTTATTTATTTATTAATATATACTGTGCATTTTAACTGGGACTTGGGCCCCTAAATATAGATAGGGAATGGAGAAGCAGGAGCACAGCAAATGACCCTTGGAATAGCATCAAAATGACAGCTAGAGTGAGTTGAATATAAAAAAGAATGAAGAGAAAGCAGAAGGGAAATGGGAAATATTCAAAGACAAATTAAATGTATGCCCAAGGGTCAAGAATGCTATCTAGCAATATGTGGAGAGGTGAAAGCAGGTCACAGAGTGAGAGATGGGATAAATGTGATCCAGGGTACAAGAGAGCCATCTAGCATTTGGCATGAGCAACTTGGGAAACAGAAGAGAACTGAAAATACATGAAATGGGACAACACCAGATAATTCTAAGGGAAATATGAAAGCACTTATTGCTTCCTTTAGTTTTATCTCTATGAAAAAGTTCCAGTTCACCCATGTTATTTTTAACCAATAGAAAGTTCTCTGGATTCTGAAACATATTAAATCAGTTTGGGAAAAAATCCTGAAAAATTAGGAAAATATTGCACATCAAGGAAATGAAAGTTTCTGTCCCAGTCTGTTTCTTAAGCACTGTTTCTAGATAAGTATCAAACAGATCTTGCTGTGGGATTTACAAAGAATGGATGCATAATTCTGCTGATAAAAATCTGCCCAACCTTCTGATCCCTGTCCATGTCTCACTCACCCAACAGAAAAAGGATAATTTATTACTTGATTTTTAACTCATGAGCACAGATCTTTATCAAAGTTAGCCTAATATTATCACAGAGGCAAATTATTCAACGGGATGTTTGACATGTTATAAATGCAACTACAGAAATCCTTATATGTTTCCTCTGCATGTGTGAATTATGTGTTAAAGAATATTGCTTGAACTTAGTGTAAAAGCAAATCCCATCTCCTTTAGCAGCTGTCAGGTAAATTAAAAACAGAGATAAGAAAATTTGCAGAAGCTCTAAGTGAAAATGCCTTGATAGTAGCTTGTTACCATATAGATGATGTAGCACGTAAGAATGAAGTTCTTTTTGTTACTATAAAAGACACCATAACAAATGCTTAAATAATAAAAAAAAATCCTTCTGTTATGAAACAAGAGTTCTCCCTCCAAATGTTGCACAATAGAATAAGACAGCCTATAAATGTTTTTACCTTTTCTTTCTTTCTTTCTTTCTTTCTTTCTTTCTTTCTTTCTTTCTTTCTTTCTGGCACCTTTAACTGGGTGAGTGATTACATTAATTTATTTTTCTTACCTTTTAGAAAAGACTGGAAGTCTCTGCCCTTATCTTCATTGATTTTGCCTTCCAGAGAAGAAAGAGTCTTGCTTGCATCGTTCATGGCAGCTGTAATGTTGTCAACCTTCCCCTGTAGAAAAGTCAGTTTCATCTCCTGGCTGCTAATCTTCTCGTTCATTTTTTGTGTAAGTGCTTGTTCACAGAACAAAATGAGAAAAAAAAAAAAAAAAAAAAGTAGCATTACAAAATTGCAGAGGAAAAATAAAATGTAATTGACTTGAGAGACATTAGCTGAGAGTACAGTGAAAAGTTTCTGAATTATTAGCCTGGAGTGAATCATCTTGATTTTTGTCATGTATCATGTATTAGTGGCATTCAGCAGCACAGCAGTAAATAATTACTGAAGCATCTGTGTCCATTATAAAGCATTTATAATTCTAGAAGAGTACTTTGAATGGTTAGCATATTTTAATCAGCATAATGCCATTCTCCACCTAGCACCCTAAGGGTATTCAGTTAACTCTCATTTAGTCTACCTCCTTTAACACAATCACAAAAGCATTGATTTTTACTTTCCATTTATAACATAACTTAATGAATTTGCAAGGCTTGTGTCTGAAGAAAAACATATTTTCAGTGTTGGGGTCAAAATAAAGACTTGTTCGACAGAGCAGCAAGGGAAAAATACTATCAGAAAAACAGCTAATAGATAAATGACTTCAGAATAATTGGTCTGTCACTAAGAAAAGATGTTCAACATGTTCGGTCATTTTTTTTCAAAACCTGCCCAAATTTTTCCTCGCATTTGTAGTCTCTTCAGGTGCAAAAAGGCCTATCCGGATGCTTTTAAGATAGTGGTAAAGAAGGCCTTGATCTTGCAAACTGACAGTTCATGGAACATCAGCTATCCACTGGTGTTTCACAGCTAACAGGAATGACTTAGTCTGAGATTTTCAGAAGATGTTGAGAAAATTAAATGATTTAATTCCTGTAAGCAAAGCTATAAAATCTCTTCAGGTCCTTTGACAATTGAGTTTTAATGGCCTATACACATACATTATACACATGATATACTACACCACATTATCCAAACTATACCATGACTTAACAAATTGCCATGACTTAACAAATTGCTATGCAGAAGATTCTTAAGCAATGCAGATAAATATTTATTAGTGCAAATTTACAGTATTGCTATTGATCTTTAGTCACTTTTCATTATGGGATCAGTGTCTTTTCTCATGGCAGTACACTTATAATCAGAAATCATGTAGGCAAAGGCTTAGTGTAAAATACAGGCTGTAGGCACAGGGTCCTAAAGACTACAACAAGATAAAGCAAGTTAAAAAACTTAATGTTCTGACTAGAATTTGATTCTTAAATATTCTAGTATGTAAAAAATAAATGTATCATATCTAAATCAATAGCATGTGGGAAAATACAGAGAATTCACCAAATGCGTCAAGTCAGTGCAGATGAATTATGCCAAAACCCACAAGAATGCTTTCCTGTAGAGATGCATTGACTGTAAAACTCTTAATAAGTATAGCTTGATGAATAAACCTGTTTTAGGTTAGAATGTTAGCATCTCCAGCTGTTCACTTTCCACTTGGTGTCCACTTAGAGAGAAAACTGTGATTGTATCTCAGCTAAGTAGTTTAGAGTCTGGCAATTCTCCTCAGCTCTCCTCAGCATCATCATGGAGACAAGCCATTGGTGGTTCTTTTTTGAATGCTCCTTGGCATAATACTGCTCTCTGACAAAGACAGACAGGCAAGTATGGATACTTCTGCTCTTTGAAGAAGTATCTCTCTTACTTGAATTGCCACCATAATAAACTGAGTTGATTTCTGTACTTGCTCATCTATAGCCATCAGATCTAGTAACTGAATGATAATTAATTTGCAGAGTGCAACACTTTCTTCAGATACATTTCTGTCAGTCCTACTAAAGGGAGTAGACAAGCTTCAAAAATTATCTTGAAACTGTGGTTTATAAATGCTATGGCAGATGGAAATAGAAGCTGGCTTTTAGAGTTCTGACAGCAGCTGATGGAGTGGCAGACCAGGGCAGTCAAATACTCCTGGCCCCAGGTTGTGTTTGCAGAGTTGGCAACCAGAACAGGTATCTCTTTATACTCTAAACTGATCCTATCAATTAACACGGAGCGCTGAGATTTCAGTTTTATTTTTTCAGGCCAGAATTGCTACTAAGAGAAGTGGCTCTATTTAACGCTATTGATCAGGCTCACTTTTTCATATGGGCCCTCTCTGTACATGCCCACAGAAGAAAACACTGATCAATATGTTCCAAAACCTTACGGCTTAAAGTGAACAAATGTGGGCAAAATGTGAACATAGTGAGCAAATGAGTAGTGCAGTAAGACATGGTCTCAAACATTTGTGGTATAGAGTGGTGTATTGTCCCTGTGTTGCTTAGTTATTTGATCATCATAGATGGAGTAGTTTAAAAAACATCTAAGCTGCCCTTGCCAAAGTTCGAAGAGTCACTGGACTGATTTTGAATAGAGCAACAGTTTTTATAAGCAAGTACATAACAGAATTGTGTATTCAGGTAATATAATTAACATCACTACATTTTCTTGCAAAGTGCAATGCTAGTCTACACTACTAGATTTTTTGTTTGTTTGTTCTTCTGTTAATTCATCTAACTAACTCAGTAATGCAGCAGTTTAAATGTTTTTTATTCAATGTTTTTTCAAGTTTTTGCTTTGTCATGGACACTCTATAGTGCTGTCCTGATTTCAGCTGGAATAGAGTTAATTTTCTTCCTAGAAGGTGGTATGGTGCTGTGTTTTGGACTTAGGATGAGAATAATGTTGATAACACACTGATATTTTAGTTGTTGCAGTGCTTACACTAGTCAAAGACTTTTCAGCTTCTCACACTGCCCCACCATGAAGTTAGTTATAAGAACTGACCTGGACCACTGGGGTCCTGTGAAACTCCTGGTGCCCTCTCATTGAGAGTTCTGCTGCTTTCAGCCTGATTGCTGTGTAGAAACAAATGTTGTTCTTGAGCTAAAAGACAGATAAAAAGGAAAGGATGCAAGTGAGATACTGAATGTGACTCAATGAGGATTCTGAATCAATTGCTTTAAAAAAACAAACAAACAAAAAAAAATTGCAGTTTACTCTTCTGCTTAGTACATATGTAACAGAGTGCAGAACCACATATTTATTAACATAGTGAACAGCTTTATAAATGGCTTCCTGACATCAGTGATGGTTGGTGTTAATACTATAAGGTCAGAACTTGTCCTAGAATGAACAGAACATGGAAATATACATGGCTAAAAATTCTAGAAGAAGGTTTTAGATAAATATAAAACATTAATACAAAGACAATACAAACATTGCCAGCTATAAACTTATTTACTTGACAGCTGTAAGATTATTTTTTTCCTAGCTGAAAGGGATAAAAGTTTGTTGAAATTATTTTTTAATTATTTTTTATTTTTGTCAGATTACATAGATCTTCAAATTATAAAAAGCTTCTCATTAATGTGATGGTTGCAGCACCTAAAAAAAATAAAAAAAAAAAAATACAAAATATAATCATATTCCAGATTCCAATAAATATTATCTGAGATTTTCAACTGGTACCTACATTAATAATGAAATTTAGGAAGGTGGCAAGTTTGTAAATACTTTCTCTGGTCATGGCAGATGAGATTTTTCTGTGCTTGTTTTACCTCTCAATCCAAAGGTACAAAAGCACTTTGTAAAAAACTGGAGTAACATTATTATTTCAGTACTACAGTTGGGGAAACAGATGTCCAGAAAAGTAGACCTTCACCCACAAAACATAGGAAACAGCTGATGGTTCTGGGAAATTAAATGAGATTTCCACTTTCAGGACTTAATTCTCTTTCAATTCACTTTCATTTCATTGCAGTGGGGAAAAATTGAAATATGTATAAAGTAGGTTGAAAACTTGTTCGTGTAAATTCAGACCAATTTTTACATTTGTTAAGTTCATGAAGCATTTTGTATTGGCTGTTGTTCCATCTTGAGCACATCTGAGGAATGACACTTTAGCTGATGTGATTTCCAGCCTTTTAGTACAGTACAAGAAGAACTTGGATATGGCAACATTATTCCCCAGATCAAATACTAAAACAGAGTCCGGCCATAACGTGAGTTTCCAAGGAAACAGAACAAAATGCTGAATCAAGAAATTCTCTATTTTCCATTAGCCTTTTTTGCAGTGTATTTGAGGATCAATAGATTTCATTTAAGTATAAAGTATTTGAGATTGTAAATTAATGGGGAAGTAACAATTAGAATGTGAAAAATCAAAGGAAATTATTAAATGGACTGAAATTTTCTGAATATTCTATTTTCTGAAATAGAATCTGCTGAAATGGTCTGATAAAAATACAAAATCCTTAGTAACAATTTCAATAGCTTCTGTTATTTTTCTGTGGCATGATTATTGACAGGAGTTAAATACTTGCATTCATCCCAATTCATTACACAGCATTTATCAGTTGCTGATGTGATGATATAATCTATGACAAGGGAGTCAGTTACTTGCCCATGATAAAGACCAGCTGATCGATGTCCTTTTATTCTTTCATTTACTGATCCTTCTGTTGCTCTAAATGTATTCAGCACCACCGTCACTGCTACAGCTATCAGATTTTTTATACTATCCACCTTATCTTTCATTCTCCCTATTAAATAAAGTGCCCTGTACACAGTTTCACAATGAAGAATACCCAAATGCTTACAGTCAGTTTTATTTGCTTTTAGAGTTTCAAGGACATATATTTATCGCTGCATGATTGTTTTACTAATGCTTTGAACTGTTCAGATAGCTTAATCCCTGTAAGACCCAGGACATAGATACCACCCTGTCGGACTAAACCAGTAATGGAGAAAACCACTAATGCATTGTACTGCTTCTAAGAGCAGCAAGGACTGTAGCCAGCAATTCACACACATACACACAGAAAACCATCCCAGCTACCAACCAAAAAAAGAGAAAGAGAGAGAGAGAGAGAGAGAGAGAATTCCCTGTATTGTACGTTTCTGGAATTTCATCACTGTATAGGAAATGCACTTCTCATGCAGCCCTAGAAATCTAGAAATTCAGGAATTTTATTGGTGAAACAAATTCAGAACAGTCAGTGGCAATATAACTACTCCTACATTATTCCTCTAGTCTAGCTCGGCCCTTTTCCAGAGGAACCACTCTGACAGATCACAGAGTAATTAGGTCTTAGGTGCTGATTGGTCCCACAGCTGAGATCCCCATCCTACATGCCAAACAGCAGCAGATGGGACAGGAGCACCAAACTGAAAAACCAACACACACATTCTGTAGGTTAGAAATAGCCATCAAATGACTTGAAATGGGATATGCTGTGCTCAGTTTAAGCTAAAAGAGAAAATATAAATTCAAAATTAGACTTCCATTCCACCCTATAGATGCCATTTACAATAAGAAGCTCAAGGAGCTTGAAGGTTCCTAGCACTTCCAAATATCAGGTGACACACATAGGAATCGAACGCTAGGTTCCTGTTGTTGAATATATTGGCCTAGGTGTATATTTTTTAAATGCATGGGACAAAATCACGTGCAAAATGATTTCAGGGAATATTAAAAATATGAAAATTGTATCTTTTTCTCTCAATATATTTTTGATGGAGCAGGAGTGTTTCAAGGGAAATCCCTGTGGGGGATTAGGTAGTTTCCTCCCTCTCCCTCTCAGGGCACTCCTGTGTTTAAAGGTGAATTGCTACCTTTTGTGTCTGAATCTCACCCCACACTGAGGACAGTGCTCGCTCCTGTGCAGAACATTTTACAGCCATCTGCTGGAGAAATGACATTGCTACCAGGCAAGAGAATTCAGTGCTAACAATGGCTACTGTATTGTCAACAATTTCGAGAACAAGCCCTTTGCTCTAAACCACAGCCAGGGTAGATGGAAACAAATTACCACACATAAAGTTACTTTACTCCAAAGCAAAGCTGAATGCAGCATGACCTATATTTGAAGATGCATTTTCCAGTTCTTGAAATTATTTGTGACACATCATGTAGTATCCACTAACCATATGTCCAAGAATGATATGAGATTTCCCTCCCACCCCAAAACATTAACACAGACAAATTGTTTTCTCCAAATTAAGAAAAAATAGTTAAAATAAAGCTGTGCTTAGTAATAATGATGTGTCACAGTCTGTGTAACTCAGAACTGACAAGCTCTTTCATTTCGGCAGTTTTGTTCACAGTTAAACATTTGATATTTCTGAATTAAAATACTGATATTTTGTTTGTTGAATTGTCCATATTCTGCTGTTCCATGAGATTTATAATAAAGAATTCATGTCTATAGTTTTTCTTTATTAAACAACAACAACAACAAAAACCTTTCTTGTAAAGTTGCACTGTCCATGCTGCACTAGGATACACATATCACCCAATTTAGGAATGTGTAGTCACATGTGAAGTAGAGCTGGAAATAGTGATATGAACACCAGTTTCTTTGCAGAGGCTCTTCTGTGTCACTCAGTACTGTTCCCTGCAGAAGTCCTGTAGCCAGTTATAATGAAGATACAGTTTACAAATGTCTAGAAATAGCTGTCAGGTGGAAACAAGTTTTTCTGCTGCCTAGAATGTTGTACTGAAATCATTATGTATGGTTTAACTTGGTTTGAGAGGGAAGCTAAAGCAGGAGTTTTGAATTAGCGTTTGCTACAACCAATCCACATCACACTAATGGTGCCTTCCCAAGATCTAAAACAAATCATCAGAATACCCTGATTCCCTTAGCACAGAAATCCTTCAATAAATGGTTCTGCTGTTAAGCAGATCAAGTGCAGACAGGCCACATGGAGGCCTCAGGGACTCTGGAGAGCCACTGTCAGAGCTTACAACATCTCTCTCCCTACCACTGTAGCGATAGAGTGCCTGAAGACAGGGCTCTTGGACTCCCAGTTGTTCAAGTTCATTAGCTGATGTCCCTTCATGGGAATTTAATAATACAGGCACGGCTTGTGCTGGTGGTCTGCCCCTCATGGGAGGGAGGATTCCAGTAGCAGGGAAGAGGAGCATTTCTGACATAACACCTTTCATTCCAGTCTCTTTAAACACTTCTACAAGCATTAATTAATTAAATATCCCAGTGCCCCTGTGAGATAAGTGTCATCTCAATTTTCTAGATGGGTAAACTTGGGCATGCAGATTATAAGTGGCTTCCCCAGGTTATTCAGCAAGTCAGAAGAAGCTTGAAAACAGTACCCGGGAGATGTAATTTCAAACCCAGTCCTGTAACACTTGACAATGCATTCTTTTATTCTTGTTTTTACATAGATACCACTACAAATTGAATTGATAGTTGTTTGGTTTTTTTTTTTTTTTCCTAGTCAGTGCTTCCGTGTTGTTTTGATGTCTTTTCCATTTTATCAACTGTATTCTGACCCCTTTATAAGCATTTTTAAAATTTATTTTTGCTAATGTTTGAGGTTTTTAAATGCAAATCTTTAGAACATCTGATCCATGCTCATTTTGCTGACCGACTGTGTCCCCTCTTATTATCTGACTCCATGCTCAGCTACACAGAAGAGAGTTCTGTGCCTACTGAGGTTCTGGTTCTTCAGCATTAAAATTTCCCTCCTGGATGTGAATAACAGTGATTTCTCTTCATTCCTGTACATTAATTTTTAATCACAGCCCCTACTTTACCACTGCTGATTGAATTCCCTACCACATCTAATGGCCTTTCCTGTAATATTCATTCATTTAAAATATGTATGCAGAAGCCACATCTTATTTTTCAAGGGCAGCTTGTTTAAGGCCAGCAGCAAAGAAATAGCTATTACACAGATGTTAAACTAGAGTATATTGCCATATGTTTGATCACCAGGGCAGAGGTAAAATGTTCTATTTTGTCAACAAAGGGCACAGTTATATATGGATCACATATAATACTGAGTAAAATTCAGTCACCATTGAACTGAACAAAATTCCTGCTCGATTCAGAGAGAAACAAAGTTGGGACATTATTTTATCATATGTGTGAAACATATTCTTAGATACTGAAACTGAAAGCCAAAGGGTCACAGTGCTGCAGATGAATTTTACAGTAAGCATTCAATACAGGACCCGGGTTTAATATCCTAGCACTGTAATACTCAATAATTGAAAGGTTGAAAGCAGAGAAGTACTGAATGCAAACTCCGTATTTCAGCAAAATGGAATCAGGCTGAAGATTTTGTGATTTTTTTGAGGGGAAGAAAGGAAACGATGTTCTGCTTAAGCTGATCTGGAAATTAGTACAACTCTCACCTACCCGTGGACTGGCAGTTTTGCCCACTGTACCCAGGACAGCACTTCCACTCCAGCGATGTTACTATTTTATGGTTGATTCTGTAGGCCACATGCGTTGTCGTCTGGGACCTGCAAAACAAAAAACTTTTTAAACCTGTTCTAGGTGACCAAGCAGGAGTTGTAGGATACCTGTACATCAACAATATGGTATCTTATGTATTGTTTCATTAACCCATTGAAACTGAAAGTGAAGCCTAACTAGGATTTGGTGTTTCAATAGCAATCAGTGTTAGAATTGCACCCTTCAGATCATCGGCATAGGTTTTAAAGGAAACTCATGCCTACTTGGGGCTGTCAGGTTTCTTCCCTGAATATCTTATTCAGGAGTCAAATATTAATAACTGTTATGTTATTATAATTAATACATACTACACTGGACAGAGCGAGTCAAAAATAAAATTGTGAAATGCTGTTTACTTTGAAATCAGTGACAAAAAGCACTTATGATGAATCTCTGCCATGCCAGTTCATATTAAGTACATACCAGAAGCCTTCCATTCTGATTATTTTTGGTAGGTTTATAGGTGCATTATTCTGATAAAATATGAAAATTTTCACTCTGTAAGTTGATGAAAGGAGGGTATAGCTATGTAGTTGTGATGCCTCTGTTTTTACTGTAGGTAACTGCAGTCAGCAGCAATTTTGTCTCTGTGTTCCATCACATTCTGTATGTCCTGGCTACACCATCACTTCTCTTAGCTTTCTGAAGTTCAGAGAAGTTAGAATTAGTTTAGAATGAGAATGGTGCAACAGAAAGAAACAAACTACAGCAACTCCACTTGTCTATTTTAAATATGAAGTTTGAGTAAAAAGAGTATCAAACGGTTCTGCTAGTTGCTAGACACTACCATGAATAGTTCAAATCTCAGAAAATATAAAAATACGATGTCTACAGAACTCTTGGACATACCATGCCTGTCTAAATCATGCCAGAAAGGGGGCATATTTGAAGACTGTCAGACCAAAAAATGCCTTCCCATTGTATTAAAAAAGCATGCCATCTTGTTCTATACAGTAGTTAATCTTGTCAACCTTTCACAAGGAATGCAATATTGTATATTAAAACTTGTATCAACTGTCGGGAGCTTTGCATGTGTCCCCAGACAGCTTTGCCTCTGAGAAAAGGCTTTTCAGCTGCAAGAACCCAATAAAGATTAAGGTGAACTGAAATCAAGGGATTTCTTCTCAATTCTTTCACTGTATGGATGCTCTTATTTTATGGTGCGACTGCTTTATTCTGCATTAGCATAACTGATTCCTGAAAGCAACCTTAAAAACAAATGTCCCTAAAAGAAGTAAATCAGGAATAGATACAACAAAAAAAACTTTCCATGTAGACCAGACCCAGAAGTGTATATAGCAGAGACTTATTTACAGGAACAGCCCAATGAGCTCACTTTCCTTAAAATAATAATAATAATAATCAGAGTTATTGTGAATCTTCCAGATTGAATTAGAAAACAGCTGGCAACATTACAACCACAGGGCTTGTCCCACAGTTTTGTGATGCAATTTATTATATTTCAGAGTTCACAAACCCTAAGGACACTTCTGTTCCAAGTTTCACCTCAAAACTTTAAGCATGTCCTGTCCTACCACCTAGAGGGGAATTCTCAGAACAAGCTGGTTTGTAAGAAGCTTCTGAAGTTTTTCAAGGGAAAAAATATATTACAACCTCTGTTTTGCTGGTGCTATTTCAGGATGCTATTTTCCAGTCTCACGCACTGAAATCAAACTTCATTTACTATTGAAATCTAATGCGCGAGAATCCAATGAAGCACTCAAATCACAAGGGACAATCTGAATATGTTTAGCGGTTGTTATTTACACATTGCATCCAGGCCAATTACTTTTCTAGGTTCATTGCCTCAGCAACAAAGCTGTGCCACAAATAAGCACCCAGCAAAGATAGTAACAAAAATATTTATGCCATTCAGAGGAGGCCTTTTGCTCCAACAATGCACAAGCCTGGAAAACTGCACAGAAAATATTTTCTTCCCCACACATGCTTTAAAGCCTTGTACCTTCTCTTGTAGTACTTCAGAAGAGAGCAGAAAGCAGTGGGCTTACTTGAAGGCTTTGAACAGATCAGAGGATGACAGAGCAAGGGTGTACCAAGCCCATACGGCAGAGCTCAAGGATACTTCCAGTCGTGAGAATTTTACTTGCTGTGTTGTTTACTTGCTATGTTTACTTGCTTTACTAGCAACACATTAAGATGAGAACTTGAAACACACTATATGCTCCCTCCTGTGGTTGGTGTTTTTTGGTTGGTTGGTTGGTTTTGTTGTTTGGTTTCATTTGTTTTGGTTTATTTTTTATTTATTTTGTGTGTGTTTTGTGAGTGGGTGGGTGTTTCTTTGTTATTATTGTTGTGTTGTTTTGTTTTGTTTTTAAACTTCTGAAGTTGTGGTTGTATTCATTAGGCATATGTGTCACTCTCAAGTACACTTTCTTCTGTTATCTACGCACCTCTGAGCACAGGATCCAATAAGCCACGTGCAAGGCTTCGCTCTGCCTGATGAGAAGGTTTCCAGGTTGTCCACTACCACTGTAGGTAATAGTCTGGTATGGACATAAGCGCACCAGTTTCTGTAAGAGAGAAAATGTAAATATAATTAAAGTACAAATAACATTTCACACAATATGATGAGATATGATACTTGAAGGGGAAGTCAAACTCATAACTTAGGGATAGGATGAAGTTATGAAAATAAAATTTGTTTTCTCTCAGACTGACAGTGTAGTCTTAGGCAAATTACTTTTTGTGCTTCAGCTACTCATTAGCAAAGAAAGCAATCATTTTTACACCTCTACGTCTATTTATATGGTATAACAGATTTTTTCTTTGTAAATGTTTGTGGAAGACCAAGGCACAGAAGCCTTTCTGGACTGCAGTAATAACAGATCTTATAATACACCTACATTTCAGACCATAGAAACTGTCTTTCCAGTAGTCAAAGGATTGTTTGACAAGGTTCCTCATCACCTATAGGTTCCATTTTGTGGATAGATATTTCAACTCTTCCTCCCTTTCCCTGGAAATGTTGTCAGAACAAATAGACTGTGTTTTGGAGTCCACTTTGAGGAGACACACACAACTATATTGTGCCATAGCTCTGCCTTTGCCTGTGCCTTTTTTTCCACACCCTTTCCTAGAGGGAAGTTATATATGAAACAACCAAACTGCTAACTGCAGTACAGAATTATGGGAGCTGAAAAGTGTAAGGCCACTTTCTTTTAAAAGTAATTTCAGGTAATATCGGTTATTTCTCTGCCAGACTTCAAGAAGCATTTGGAGAACCCTCTCGGACATATGGTTTAATTTTTGGATGGTTCTGTGCTGACCACAAACGAGTTGGATATGATGATCCTTGTGGTTCACTCAGGATGTTCTATGATTCTATACACGTATGAAACCTCCTCCATTTTATAGCTGTAGTAAGGGTTGTGCATATTCATACCTGAGATTAAAAATCATAATTTTCTCTGAACTGCAGCACTGAGATTTAAATTAAAAAAAAAAAAAAATCTATCAAAATGTCATAGTAAACAATTCTTAACAGATGGATAAAGTGATGCTGGTCCAGACTGCCAGTGTTCTATTCAGGGGGACCTCTGACTAAAGGTGGTGATTTGCTTACAATTTGCTTATGATTTAAACTCAATATACAGAATATAAACATCTAAGTTTCTGAATAACTTTCAGCAATGAACTGATAGCATATAAAGTCTGATCAGAAGACATCTGAAGTGCTAAATACAGCTGAGTTCAGTACCACACCTCTTTTACTGTAGCAAGTTATCTGTCTAGAAAGTGAGGGACTAAGAGTAAACAGCAGAAAGGTGTCTTACCACATCTGCAAATCAAGACCCAAAAATAGGAGTCAGGTTTTAAAATCTAGGCAGAAGTGGATCATCTCAGCCTACAATGTGCCAGTGTTATAGTTAGGACTTGAGCTCCTGGCTCCCTCACCTGCGCTCTACCCTCACGTGCAGATCTGATGGCTCACCAGAGCTGGATTAAGCAGAGGAAATACAGCAATGTTGTCGGTGTTGGTCTTTTATGCAGTGCATGTGGAGGTACAGGTTTTAGTAACTGGATTCCATTTCACATCAAAGTAAATGTGATCAGTGAAAAGATAAGACAATGAAAACAGGCATAGAAAGCAGCTGCAAAATATATGAAAGTCCTGGAACACAGAGAGGTCAGTTTAAAAAAAAAAAATCTTTTTTTTTTTTTTTTTTTTTTTAATTAATAATGTAATTCCAACAATTATCATTACTATTGAAAGCAGCCAACTTCAAGATAACAGCTACTGGAACATGCCCATTTGGAGACGCCCTCAAGGAAAGATACCTACAATACATTCCAAACTTAACAGTTAAGGATTGCTGTTTGTTTTTAAAAATAGCCTAAACTCAGTCTCTGATTTCCACCAAAAATTTAACTCAACTTGAACAGATTGTTTCTGTTTAAAATATTTAACTCATTCTTAAGCTCTGTGAGTACAGTATCTGTAGCTGTTCTCACATGACCCAGCAATCTTTGATCAGGCTAAATTGCAGGAAATATCCACAGAGCCCCTAGTGTGACTTATAATTAGGTTTATGCTACCAATGAAATAAGCTCATTAAGAGACATTAAGAATGTAAATATAATTTTGAAATCAAATTGTCTGAAAAAATGCAGATTTGAAAATAGAAGATGAAGCATGGTGGAAGAACTATGACAAGCTGTGTTAATGCAAAGGCAGAATAGAAAACAACTCTTTTGCATAACAGGAACTTAAACCTGAAAATCTTCTTTACCCTCCATGGAACAATATATTCCAGATCAGCAACACAGGCTTCTGACATGTAGATTTCATTGAAAGCTGCAGGAGCCTCTTGTTTGTATTGGGTCTGGATCTTGTATTAATACCCTGTTGGATAAGTTCTCTTCTCTTTTGCTTACACCAGTCCTATTTCTTTTTCAACAGAGAAAACATTCCTGTGAGGCATTCCTTCCTTTCCACAATTGGTCAGAAAATAGGACGTAGGTTGGAGATAACTGTGAAATGGCAGATTTTTCAGAGCAACCACAAGGGCTGCCCACACTGTGTTTCCTCCACGGCAAGAAGCCCCACACCCGGTCTACATGAGTTATGTATTAGTACATATCTTTCTGTCAGCTGGCAAAATAATAATAATAATAATAATAATAATGAAAAAAAGAATTTCTGAAATATAGGACACATTACTGGAGTGTTTCCCTGTGTTTAGCTGACTCATCCTTGGTGATTTACATCAGCCTCCTGTTACGAAGCTATACATCCCGAATTACCGGACAACATGTTGCAACTTAATGGGACTTAAACCCGAGCTGGTCTGAAGCAACTGCACAGCCATGTTCTCTTACATGTATTTCTGGGCCCTGAATCAGGGGACTGGCGGTCACGCCTGACTGCAAGCAAGAGCCCCTAAACTCATTACTGCTTCGCTGGCGTATTGTCAGCGCTCTTAAAACCCTCTCAAATTTTATTTTTTAATTAGCAAAGCCCAAACTCCGCTCCGGCAGCAGCCCGGGAGCCCTGCCAGAGCGGCCCGCTCCTGCCGGGCGGAGCTGCGTGAGGCGAGGCGGGGCGGGGCGAGGCGAGGCGGGCAGCGCTGCCGGGAGGGGCCGGCAGGTGGCGGCCGTTGCCCGCAGCGGCGGGAAAGTTGTGACCGTTAACGGCTCTGTGCGAGCTCCCGAGGCTGGTGAGGGCGGGCAGAGAGCCCGCTGACAGGAAAGTGGCAAAAGAAGGAAATAAATTTATGTACGCTTCCAGAGTCTGAGGAGTGAGAGTGCTATGACTTTTATCCCCTTCTCTCTTTCTGTCCTAGAGGATGTGCTCTTCATTCCTTTTTCAGGTGAAAATAAATTCTCTGGTTTTGAGAAATTAGGTGATGAGGATATGCTAGCTTGCTGGTAGAGTTATCCAGTCTGTAAAAGGACTGTTGTTAATACATTTGCAGTCAGTGGAAATATTTCCACAGCAGCAGGCTTGATGTTGGTGAAAGGGGAAGTACAACTTACGCTATCATCGACAAACGATAATTTCCTGAAGGTGAGAGGGTGAGTGGAAGTTATGAGACTTCAGTGACCCCTTCCACAGCACACTGCTGGTTTAAGCTGTTCTTTGGGTAATTGCGCAACAACAAACTGCTGGCTAGAGATCATCAAGTGTAGCTGTACACAATTTCTTCCCTTTGGTTCTAAGCCCAGATCATAGTTTCAAACAATCCTTGTAAATGGTCCTAAAGCCATATCGAAGGAACACTGGTGGTAGTCAGGACACAAAGGGTAGAGATTTCATTCTGTACCTTTCATGTTATATCTGAAAATGAGTTATTTTTATACACAAATAAATTAGATTACCTGACTTTTAATAGAAATGCTATTGAATCAGCACAGCTGAACATCACTGAATCATGAAAATGAGATTATTATGTTGCTGAAGGAAGACAGCAGGACACAGAGCTGTAGGCATTGTTAAAGCCAGAGCATGGCTTGGTGGCCATGCCTCATTCAGATTATATGCAGCTGAAGGGTATTTCATAGAACAGTTAATGAAATACAAATCCCATTTCTACACCTGTTTTCATTTAGTGTCTTCCTTTGCACCTTGGCAAGGTGAATGTAGAAAGATGCTATGAGCAGTGGAGGCGGTGCCTTGGAAGGAAAGGCTGAGGAACTGTGGCATGTTCAGCTGGAGGAAGGAAGGCCTTCAGGGGCACCTGACTGCAGCTCTGCCCCAGTTCCACCCCAAGGGCCTACAGGGACCTTATTGAGAAGTTGGACCTAGAGCAATGTGTGGCAGGAGAATGAGAGGCAACCTGCACAAATTCAGACGAGGCGGTCAGACTGAGTATAAGAAGCTTGCTCCCCACAAGGACAACCAGGCATTGGAGCAGGGCCTAAAGGTTGTGCAGTCACCAGCCTTGAACAGGTGAGCCTTGGAACACAAAACCTGACTAGATCAGGCTCTGAGTAACCTGGTCTGATCTCATACCTCACCCAGGTGTGAGCAGGAGGTTGGACTAGAGATCTCCCAAGGTCCTTTCCAACCTGTCTGATCCTATGATTCTGTGAACCTATACTCTTTGCTTATATACAAATATAGTTTAGATGGTATGATTGTTCTTCTGAATATAGTACTGTACAAGCATTCACATGGAAGAACACATACTGACATTGTGCAGAAGAAGCCATTCTTTTTCTATTTTTTCTTAAGATAGGACATTCCCCAGTATGAAAGAGTGTTAAACAGAGGCCCTGGATTGAGGTTGTATAAAGTACATTGCTGTCATATATTTTCAGCTTCCTTTAACTATCCTTCCAGGTTTTGGTGAGGAGAGATAATGTTGATTGACAAAATGTAAACACTCAGATTAAGAGGATAGAAAGCATCCTTGCAACCTTTGTGTTTCTTTGGTTGGTTTGTTGGTATTGCATGGGAGACCAGATTTTGGCTTCAGCAACTTCTTTTGAACTCTACTAGGTGATGAAGGAGACCTCTGACCTTTCTGATACTAGCCAATCATACCCTTTTGGCTACACCAAAAGAAGTGTGGCTAACAAGTTGAAGGAGGTGATTCTCCCCTTCTCAGTGAGACCCCACCTGGAGTGCTGCATTCAGCCCTAGGGCCCACAGCATAAGTGAGACATGGACCTGTTGGAGTGACTCCAGAGGAGGGCCACAAAGATGTTCAGAGGTCTGGAGCACCTCTCCTATGAAAAGAGGCAGAGATGGTTGGGGTTGTTTAGCTTAGCGAAGGCTGTGGGAGACCTTAGAGTAGACTTCCAGTCCATAAAAGGGGCTTACAGGAAAGATGGGAAGAGACTCCACCAGAGAGTGTACTGACAGGACAAGGAGTAATGGTTTTAAAATGAAAGAGGGTAGGTATAGACTAGGTATTAGGAAGAAATTATTTACTGTGCGGGTGGTGAGGCAGTGGTACAGGTTGCCCAGAGAAACTGTGGATGCCCCATCAAGTGTTCAAGGCCAGGCTGGATGAGGCTTTAGGCAACCTGATCTAGTAGGGGGTGTCCCTGCCCACTTCAGGGGCTGGAATTAGATGATCCCTTCCAACCCAATCCATTCTGTGATTCTATGATTCTATAGCAAATTCTGTATCTTTAAATGAACATCAGATATCTTTCTGAAATATAAGCTCTACTTCAGACAGAAGTTATAAAACTGAGTCAAAATTGGTTAATTTTCTCTGTTTTCTACTCAGCTTCCTTAGTTTTGAAATATATGAATTTACTAATCTCAGCTGAAATGAAAATTCATTACTCACTAGAAACTGACCATAAACAAAAATCAGGTTGGGAAATCTGTTTTATGTCCTGATTGGAATGACAAACCTGGACGACCTCTGAAAATTGCATTTTTGATAGGCAATACAGTACAGTAAGTGATGGTAAAATATTTTATAGGATATGGTTTTTGATCCTGATAAACAGTTGACTTGTTGACACTGAAGTATCAGCTGGGGGAGTTGTACCATTTATTTCATGTTTTTTTGCAGGATTTGGGGTCTTGACATTTTGTCCTGCCTGTTACAAAATACAAATTCTACTGTCATCATTCATTTCCTTTTTTTTTGTATGTACTGTGCTGAAACCTTGGACCGTGAATAGCCTCTTTGTCTCACTCAAATTTTTATTTACTGTTGTGACCAATTGTGTTTTTTGTCTTGTGCTACAAAAATTAGTTCACGGTTTCCAGTTAGCTAGCATTTTACCCATCTGTTTCATCATTAAAAAAGATGTCTTGCTGCATACCACGTTAGGTCTTTTAGAACTTATTTTACGGTGTTTGAAGCCCCTCAAAATAATAAAACTTTTCTAAAGATGGAATTTAAAATGTTAAGAAGATGTCCATTAGTCTGGATTGAGAATCATCCAGTAAAACACTTTTGAAAGGCCAGTCAAACCTATTTACATTTGAAAATCCAGTCAAACCAATTTTTGTTTGTTTGTTTGAAGTGTCTTAATTCTCCCCCCCCCACACCCGCCCCTGGAATATAAATTTGTTTTCCATCATCTATCTGGCCCAGACTACAGGATTCATTACACTAATTCTGGTCTAATTTACTGACACTGCTTCTCAGGTGACCTTCAGTGGTACTGGTTTGTGCTATTTTGTTACTCCTTTTCTAATCTACAGAAAAGGAGATTGCAGTATGTCAGTAATGACTTCACTCTCAGAAATGCTGACAAAGAAAAAGTGTCGCTAAATGAAACTGTTAAAATAGAAGATATCATCCCAGTTCCTGGGACAAATGTTGTTCTTTAATCTGTTTAGAGTGTTTGGACAGCTTTTCCTTTCTTATTTAGCTTCATTCAATGGTTAAATTGCCTCACTAGTTGCTTTGTACCTGGTTTGCCACTTACTCATGCAGAGCTGTCTCTACTCACTGATTTCTGTGGAGCTCTTTCACAAAAAGAATCTGAGCACAAGTCCATGAAATTTAATTATACGGGGGCCCCCCCCCCCCCCCCCCCCCCCCAGCTTTTTCCTCATGACCTATGGTATTACTTACTAGGAGTATAATAAAGCATAGATGTTATGAGACTTGGCACAAAGAGTGTCTTCTGAATCACTTAAATTCTCTGACTAGCAACACAAAGAATGCCTTTGGAAAACATACATGGACACCTTGTCACTCCTCTTTTCCTTGCCACATCTACTCCAGGAATTAGAGTGTCAGTTTTCTAAAATGTTAATTATATTTGGGTTTGTGATAATGCAAATTTTCTGTGGAAATTTGAGCAGATGTTTTTGGTGTACCTTAGATGAAATTATGTTTTTTGTTGTTGTTGTTGTTTGTTGTTGTTTTGTTTGTGTTTTGTGTGTGTTTGTTTGTTTTTAAATACTGTTTGCAGTTACCAAGAGCTAAATACTAACACCCTGTCCAGTTTGTTAAAGTAATTCTAATCCATTCAATGAGATGGAGAGATATAAATAGGGATGAAAAGCATTCTCTTCTTAATCCTCACTGTTTCCATGGCAGATGAAGCAAAGAGCAACAGCAAGGATAAGCATGAGCATTGATGCAGTAGTTAGTGTAATGAGATTAATGGAAACCTTTATTAACTTCATTAAAGTATTTCAGAAGTCATATGCATAGTAGTGCTTTATCTAAATCTGATCATAGAAAAACTAAGTAACCAAACTCTGAGGAAGCTAAGAGGTAAGGGACTAAGGGGCTGGGACTTTCCCTCTCTTATAAGTACCACGTGTCTCACAAGCAGTGTGGGTGGAGAATGTGTTTTTCCTTTTCCAGTGCTAAATTTCCTGTACTACTGAAAAGTCTGTCATGATTCTGCCAAGCCATCATTGCTGAAAGGCTGTCTGAAAAAAAACAAAACTATGAATTTTGTTACTTCAGAATTTTTGTCTAGTTTTCAGAAATGACAATTTTGTCATATATAGTCCAGAGTTGCATGAACGTATGTTTACTATTTCTTCTCTCCCTGAAAGACAAAATATCCTGTAGGGTCACTTTGGGAGGCAGTACAAGCTGGGTCTCCCTCAATGATTCCTTTCAGGTACTGGAACTACTTGAAAGGTGAGCACTGCAAAGGTTCACATTTAAACAGACTCTTTAATTCTTTCTGTGCATGGGATATCAGCAGTGGGAAAGATTTCCTCAATGCATGGGGTATTTGATATAAACTGATATAAACAAAACGTCTGTGAATTGCATGAACCCTCTGCACCTGTTGCCCTATACCAGTGTTGCTGTACAGCTCGTGGTAGTATGTGATCTGCGTGATGTGGTAATGCACTTGGCTACTTCACACCAGCACCCTCAGTCACCTGTTAATCAGCAATCTCTAAATACTTGTGTTAAAATTCTCTTTGGAGTTACATTTTCTTGGTGCCATGCCTTTTTTATTATTTCACTTTTTTATTTCACATATTTTTATTTAAATTATTTCACAATTATGGAAGTGAAAATTATGTCTTTTGCTCCCATTATTCTGTGGATGAAATAGCAATAACATACTGAATAGCAGTACCTGGATTAGTGATTTCATTTATTTTATTATCATTTTTCCAGGAGTGCAATGGGAGTAATGCTGTGTTCAGCATACGCAGGGCACTTAGACTGTGGACTCAGCCATACTTCAGAAGTACATTCAAGATGCTACTGGAGAAGAGGGTATCATTGTAAATGTCTTCTGCATGGCTGGAGTACAACATTGTAAGGGCAAAGCACTGTCAAACATCTTCTGACATTTAGCCACCAAGGCAGCCTAAGTAATAGTGTAAGGGGTGCTTTCTTCCAGGTCCTAGTGAATACACCTAGTGAGGCAGAAACTTAAGTCATACGTGAGTCTTATTTATTGTAAATGCACAGTGATGCAAAATCTTAAGAAATCCATTTAAGAATTGTTCTCTCTGCTCCATTAAAAAGTGACATGATCAAACGAGACGGTGGACATTACATTAGCCAGGCAGTTAAATCAGTTTTTAAGTTTCTTCTGTATATTAAACATCTGCTGAACTTAACCATTCACTTCAATCCACCAGTACACTAGAAATTCTACCAAGCCAGTAAAAGCAAAAACAATTTCTGGGGAGAAATCCAGAGCTCTGGTCTTGAGAATGAAATATTTCAGCACTCGTATCACATGTGACAGCTAAGTAAATCTGTCCCTGGTGCTGACTTTATTGAATCCTTCTATGCTTAGTAATAAAATACTGTCACCTCATCGCTACCCATGGTAATGGCATGCAAAGTCAGTGAAGACCCTCAGTGGATTCGTGACAACTGGAAAATGTGAAATATACACATAGTAAGAGAAATGAGTAATACAGAGCCATCCAACAGTGTGGAGGCAGTGTGGTTAATTTAGAGCCTGAATGAATGTCTCATGTTTTCAGGAGCTGCCTTGAATAATAATTAATAAAATTGGCTTCAGAATGGAAGGAGACTGTGCTCATCCCAAGACTCAGCCTCAAACTTGCTCCAGAGTCCCACAGTTACTTGGCCTGTTTCATACAGTGAAATACTTCAATTAAGTCCTATCTGCAGGCTGAAAAAGATGTATCTCACATGAAGTCAGTTGAAAACAATGTATCATCAATTCTTTTCTTTGACACCAAATTGGTGCTCACATTTAATTTCACTCAACTCTGGAAAAAAACTCTCTGCTGCTGAAGCACAGCTTTAGTTTTCCAGCATTACTCATCCTAGAAGGGTGGCCAAATAGTAAACAATTAGGAATAGGGAAGTTTTTAGGAGCTAGCATATTTAGATTCCTCTGAGATTATTTTATTTTATTTATTTTTTCTCCTCTGTAAATTCTGTAATAATAAGCCACCATCACCAGGCCTGATCCGGACTCACTGACTTGCCTTCCTGGCTGGACGTCTGCCTTGCAGCATCTCCACAGCATCACTTTGTGATTTGGCCTCTGGGCTGATGCTAGTTGCCATATCTGGGTCTGCCCTGCCTGCATTGGTTTGTCAGTTGTCAGAAATATTCTTCAGGTGCAGACTTTGAAAATCCGTAAAATATTACCAAATCATACTAGTTTGACATTTTCAATTGAATTTTGCCAAAACAGAATGAACCAGAAGAACTTTTATTTTTAAATCTAGTTCTAGCATGCGCATGATATATGTACATAGCCCTACCCTCAGATAATATAGGGCAGAGGCAACTGAGGGAGTTCTCTTTATAATTAAGCCAATAGAGTACACAACCTCCTTCAGAAAGAGGGTATTTTGGTAATTAATCTTGTACAATGAGCACATACTGTATCTGTTGGGTAACCTGACAGCCCTGGAGACTCTCCAATAAAGTATATTGCTTTATTATTATATTTAAAATTATAAATATATTTTTATAAAATGGCTTTCCTTTATTTTTCTTACTCTTGTCTCTCTCTGACCTCTTTGTTTTGTTCCTTCTATATGGAATCTTTTAACATCAGCATTGCTGCACATATGTTAGCACAATGGGTTGCCGTAAAGGATAACAGAATCATGCAGTTTCTACAAAGTCACCTCAAAATTCAGTCTGGAATAGGGACTATCACTACACAGTTGCTTCATTCAAAATAAAACCAAAAAGCAAATTGTGCTTCCAAATTTCCTCAGAGTAGTGCGCTTTACAATTGTGAAATTCTGCTACCGACTCATTCAAGATGCACTCAGGAATTAGATAAGTAAATCTCAAAGGAAGCTGCGTGTGTTTATTGGAAGTTTTACTGCAGCTCTTTCACTTTATTTGCAATAAAGATGCAAAAGGAGAAAAAAAGAAATAGGAAACGTGCTAGAAATTAATGTAAAGTGTAGTCAATAACACCTGCACATAATAAATATAAATAGTTGTTTTCTTATGCATAGTTTCTCAGCAGTAGTTTTCCAGATGCTTCACAGCAGTGATTGGTAACATTGAGCACACCAGACATTTTTTTCATGACTTTACTGAAAAAAGTCGAATTGCAAAAGACTTGCTTATTTATCCAGGTCTAATTCATAGGGAAAGGGAGAAAGAACAGTGAAGTGACTCAAATCACAGTCTAGGTGAGTGACAAAACTGCAAGATAAGCTCAAATCACCTTATCTGGCTGCAAAAGCACTTGTAGGAGGACTAGACTTGTAAGGCAAGAATCTTTATGTGAGAAGGATCAAACCACTCCTAGAACAGTTTAAAAATGAGAGTGGGGATTTAGCATTCACTTTTATGCTGGGGTTTCACACAGTTACTCAATCCTGTAACATCATATGTAAACCTTGCTTTGTGTCTAACTTAATGCACTCAAACAAAATAGGACCTTTATGCATGTTGCACAGCAGGTTGCTCCTCAACCACTCATGAAATAAGGTGGTAGCCCACACAGAAACTGCTTTTTTCCCTCTCCACAGCTGCAGCCACATCCCATTGTGATAAGTAAAATGTGAGATCTTCTTCACCAGAGACTGGTTTTTCACTTTCTGCTTTTATATCTTATGTAAAGGGTAGAAACAATACTTGCCAATTCACAGAGTTTTTCTGAAGATTAATTTCACTGGAATATTATCCTTGAGAGAAGCTGAGAAAGTTAAAGTCTCTAGCCTAGCATATTCTAAGACCTATTTAAATGGCATTGAAGGTATAGGCTCTACCAAATAAAGAGAGCCCGCGTAAGCCAGGTTATCTCAGACACTGCCAAAAACTGTGATAAGGTGTTGTAACACATGACATTCACTTCTAAAGGAGTATGCTAGGAAAGCAGCCTGGGAAGCATTGCTTCTTACTGGGTATCTCTTCTGCACTGAGGTGAAGAACTCCTTTGCTTTGCATCTTTCTGGCATCACTTCATTTATGCATGATCCAAAAGACATTCAGGTCCACGGGAATCTTTTCTTTGTCTTGGAGGAATATGAGCTCACAGCCTCACATTGCAACATAATTGTAGGAGTGTTTCTAAGGAGTGCTTTATTCCCTTTTTGTGAACTTAAGAGAAAGAGTTTCTCCACATTTTGGGTATTAGCATTTGTCAACTACTATCAAAAGAAGGAATATATATTCTGAAAGCCCTCTACCCTTAAATATGACAGAAAACCACCAGTCTTTTGTGTCTTCCATTTACATCAGGATATGAATATATATCAGCAATTAAGTGAAGCTTGCAGTAACTCCAAAGTCAGTATTAACCTCCCCATTTGAGTTGAAGATATTGGAGCTCAAAGAAAATAACTGAGTGTTTAGAGCTCTAAAGCTAGCCAGTACAAGCTGATATACTCCATTAAGCATAGCTATTATGTATTAAGCTATACAATTCTGAATGCACATTCACCTGTAGCACTATTTCCTCTAAGCTTTTATCACAGAATAAAATGCTGCAATTGTCATACGCTGTTGCATCTTTACTGGTTTGCAGTTTCAGATTAGCGGGGAAGTTTAGAAACACAATCATTTTTAATAGAATGAAATCTAGCCCTTAAAATTTCTTTTACCCACACAACAAAGAAAACAACAAAAGTTTATTATGCACAAAACAGGGAGGCATCTATTGTAGTCCTTTCTTATCCATACGTGTTAATGACTTTCCTGCTGGTTTTGAGATAAGCACCATGACGAAATAAATATTTCAGTCTTTACTCTGTCACAATGGTTTTGACTGAGTAAATACTGCAGGTTTGGTCCCTTGCTTGTTTTTTCATGATCTTCCTAAAGTTCAGAAAACAGTTTTCCTTGAAATTATTAGGACATTTGCCAATTATTTCACTGGAAATTAATGAATAGCATTGCTAAACAGTACATAGAAGACAAGAAATAATAATAATAATAATAATAATAATAATAATAATAAGTTTTCCTTACTTTCCCCTGGTAGTTTGAAAGCCAGATGCTTTAGAGCTGGCATCCCTTTGGGTGTTGGTGATACCAGTGCTGTAGGATGACTGCTTGAGAGCTCTGTTCCCCGCTGCTCTATCCTGGCTTGGAGTGACCTCTTGCTGGAGAGGGGCCTTTCTTGCATTGCTCTGTAGAGATGTCATTTCACTGCTAGACGAGCTTCTCATCTTATCGTTGTCAGAGTCCCCATCACTGTGTCCATTTGACTGGCTTGCAGGGATGGAGGTTGTAGAACTGGAAGTTTTCTTCACTGCTTTCATTCCCAGAGTCTTGCCTGAAGATGCAGAAGTGGGTGCTTGTGATGCACTCTCCTTGGCAACTTGTATCTCAGAATAGGGTGACCCTGCAGTTGTCACTGCAGTTGGAGATGGGGTCACGTCTGAGTAAGTTGTTGGGCTTTCACCACCCTCCTCTGTGGTCCAAAGCTTTCCTGGAGTATTAAATCCGAGGTTGCCACTCTGGAAGTGCAAAAGGAACAGCAAGAAGATACCCTCCTTCATTCTGCTAGTTTGTAAATGCTACAGGATGTCTCACATTTATTTCCCAAGCAAGAACCCTGTAGCTTTTCTCTCCTCTTGAGCTGCTGCTCATACAGCAAAGAGCCTACCCAGAGAATGTCCTGCTGGGGTTTATTTTTTGTAGAAAGGAAACAGGTTTTGGTGTTTCAAAACTGACAGAGGAAGCTTGGTTTCCTGTTTCTGTGGATTCCTCTGCAACCTGTGACCCCTTAGAGAGCAGGAGCCTGGCAGCCTGTGTAGAAGGAAAAAAGAAGTTTTTGCAGAAGGCACAGGATAAAGATTAATGGCACAATAGAAATGTGGAAAAATATGTACTGTGAAGTAATCCTGAGGGATAAAAACTGAAACTGGTGGGTAATTTTCCTTTCACATGTACATGTGCAGAGAGCAGAAGTGACTTGTCACCTGCACTTTGAATGATTTGTACTTGTGACCTTGTTATTGAAAAAAGACTTGGAAAACCTGGTGTGCTACGTAAAGCTCAAAGTTTGCTGTGTCTTCTCTTCTGCTTTGAATAATTAAGCACACTGCTGCCAAACGGAGGGAGGTGTTGAAAGATAGGATCATGCTGTACTCCTTGACACCCTCCCCTAAGGTATTTATACATACTGATGAGATCCCCCCTGAGCCATCTTTTCTCTTGCCTGAAGAGTCCTAGCTCTCTCAGCTTTTCCTCACCGGAGAGATGTTTCAGTCCCTCTATTATTTTTGTGGACCTTCACTGGGCTCCCACCAGTAGCTTTGTAGCTTTCTTGTACAGGGGAGCCTAGAACTGGTGCCAGCACTCCTGGTGTGGCCTCACCAGTGCTGAACAGAGGGGAAAGATCACCTCATTCAACCTGCTGGTAACTCTCCTCCTAAGACAGCCCAAGATATTGTTAGCTTACTTTGCATCAAGGACACATTGCTGGCTCATGGTCAACTTGGCATTCACCAGAACTCCCAGGTACTTCTATGCAAAGCTGCTTTCCAGCCAGCCGGCCCCAGCATGTACTGGTTCCTCCCCAGATGCTGGACTTTGCAGTTCCCCTTGTGGAACTTCCCATGCCCTTGTGGACGTTCCTATCATCTAATTTCTCCAGCCTGTTGAGTTCCCTCTGGATAACAGCATGATCCTCTGGTGTGTCAGGGACTATTCCCAGTTTTTTATCATCATCTGCAGACTTGCTGAGGGCACACTCTGTCCCCTTACCCAGGTCATTAATGAAGATGGACCTTATAGTACTACCTGACTAAATGGAGGCTCCTATTTTAGGATGATCAAAAGAGCTCTTTAGACTCATTGGCTTGTTGACTGTTCTGATTAGGGGCTCGGTTTTGCTGCTTACACACAAGTGTAAGCTTGGATGCCATCCTGCACAATGTGCTCTAGGTGATCCTGCTCTGCAGGGGGGTTGGGCTGGATGATCTTCAGAGGTCCCCTCCAACCTCAGCCATTCTGTGATTCTGTGTCTGGCGTCATTTCAGATCGTCTTGGATGGAAGAGACATCTACAGGGTCCTGGCAGAGATGGTGTATAATCTATATGAGATATGTGTCCTTCAGGAGCAGGATATTAGAGAGCATTTCAAATGGGGTTAGAAGCTTACAAACTGGAGTTTAGACCCCTAGTTCAAATGCAGACTCATATTTATGGACATCTAGCTCCGTATTTCTTACTCTGCTAGTTCAATCCCACATACAGACAAGACTTAAATGAGTATCCTGAATCAATGAATAAAAGGGAATTCCTTCCCTTTTAGTGCACACTTTAAATTCCTGTAACCTCTTTCATAAAACTTTCAAGGCTGATCTTAAGATTAAGGTTGTTTTGGTATTCTTTTTCTTACATCTTTTACTTGTAAGTTGTTTCAATACCTGACAGGACATGAAATTATTTTCACAAGGGAGTCTGAGTAAAACAAGATGCTATTCTAAACCAGCATTAACTGCAGCCCAAGCATGATATTGGGAACTTTATATAAATGGTAAGAGGGAGATGGTGAATGTTCAATATAAAGAGTGAAATATATATATATATATTTACACCAGAAAGGTAAACAAGTACTGAATCAGATTACCCAGAGAAGTTGTGGGATCTCTGTGCCTCGATATATTAAAAACTCAACTAGTTCTTATTGAAGTCAATTAAATTTCTGTAATAGCAGCACGTGTTTTGTGGTGTTTGGATTAACAGTGTCTTGCTTTCAGTTTCCAGCTGATAGTCTGGCCTTTTCGGTGTGCCAAAATTTGGGGTTTTCCATTTATCATTGTATTTTACTGTTTTATTGTATCTTTAATGTGTAGGATTCTACTGTGCAAGTGAACCCCCTGCCATTTTGTGATATAACATGCTAAAGAAGAAATGCAGCTGTGCTCCCTTTCAGAGACTTTATTTCCCTCTTCTTCTTCTCATTTATAATAAAAGCCTGTAAAACCTTTTGTATGTAGACCACAGTCTAATGAGCAATCTCATTGAAAGGCTAACATAAACTATTTCATGTGAGTGATTCTCTTTCTGAGCTCTACATTTGAGATTTTGAATTAATACCATTACCTGCATTAGCATCTGTCATCCCATATTTTTAGAAATCCCAAGATAAAAAGAGAGGTAAATGACTCCTGACCATATTTGCAAATTAAATGCAAGCTGGCTTGGAAAAAAAATAGTTGCAGCTGGTATATGCTGTGTTTATTTTTACAATCAACTTGCCTAATAACAAAAAAAAAGCTTGTATTCTTCCTTCTATTATCCCACTGCAAGTGTTAATTATGCTTCTGCAGTCAACGCAGCAACTGCAGATTTCCACCAGTGCAGAGAAAAGCAATGTAGAAGAATCTGGCTTTTGGTGGCTGAAAAATTTCATTCCAACAGTGCTTTTTCCCTCTTTGAATATTCTTAAATGAACATTTATTATTAATATAATTTTATTACTGAATGTCTGGGCTGTTGATCACAAGTTAAAATTAGTTGAAGTTGTTTTTATTTAGCAGAATAACCTGGGACTGTAAGAAACACTGGGTATCAGCTTTCAGATTGCTGCATGCTGGATCTAAATCCCCAATACATCATAAATAGTATTTCAGCATTAGTTCACATCCCAGTGCTGCTTGTCTCAGTGCAAACTGAAGATAGGGGAAGATAAGCGCTTAGATGCATTTGGTAAAACTCAGGTAGAAATAGGTTCAGAATTGTCCTGAAAACTCCCACTCAACTCGCTGCTTACTCCCTTATGCATAAATCCACAGATGCTACTGTTTTTTCACTAGTTGTGTTAAAGTGTTACTGAAATCCCTGAATATTGGGCTAGCCTCGTGGATTTTTATTGTAAAATTTAAATGTTAGCATTGGAGCAGAAACCGAACCTTAGGTTCCGAGTCCATGGCTTATTAAGTGATCCCTCCTGGAGTCTACATTCATTACGGTTGCACACATATTCTTCCATTCAATGAATCTTTAATATATATTGGCACACTGAGCAGGAGGGATGGAAGAGTCCCTTCTTCTCCTATGAGAACACAGGGTGGTAAAAAACACTTTGCTGGGAGGTGGAAGATATGGAATGAAGATGTATCTGACCTCCTGGTGGGCATTCAAATCAACAGTCTACATTACTTGTAAAGAGCAGTACCCTTCTTACAGAAGAGCTATCACTTCCTGGTTCTCCAGAAGAAAGAGAACAGCCTTTATCTTCAGGGTCTCAGCTGTGGCTCTCCAGATGGGGCAAGCACTTTACAGAAGCCTCAGTAAGCTGAGCAAAGCTGGGAGTTTAGAAACACTTTTGTACTTAACATCTGCTAATGGCACACAGTTCTGTGACTTTAGACAAATCCTTGCTCATCTCATTGAATAATTTGAGTCATCTCTGGGGACTTTAAACTCTCCCCAAGCAAAGTGAAGGGAGTATCAGGTTTGCTCTGTTCTGCGATTAGAGGGCACATTCACTTTGGCAGAGCTACTGTTGATTCTTCAGATTATTAAACAGCTTCTATAAGCTCACCTCTGCTACACTGCTGTGGTCTGTCTCACTGCTTTTTATCATCCTCACTCTTGGAGGTTTACCAGTAGTAAGGCTGTCCTTAGCCTTAGAGTAGTCTGAAGCTGTCAGAATCCGTAGGAGCTGCTCAGCCAAGAGTGAGTGAGGTCAAGGACTGCACAGCCAGATCATTTTCTCTGACTATGCCAGCAGCTACAGCATCTGTAAAACACTGCTCAGCCCATGAGCTGTATGTCTGCTTAGCATGCAGTGGCAAAAGCAAAATGGGTAAAAAATATGAGTTTCTATATGAGAAAGCTGCCATTTGGTAGCATTTTATTCCACTGACATGGCTACTGCTGGGAGAATTCAGCTTTCCTGTGTCTCAGATAAATTACATTTGTGTTGAGATAGTATTTCACATTACTTCCAGTACCTGGTCCAGTAGAACAACCACTTTGCTTTCTTCGCTCGTATACAGACAGGATAGGGCAGCACTAAGATCATGAAAATAGACACAGAATCAGGAAGAAGAAATAACTTATGTAACCCTGCCATGGTGGAAAAAGTTCTCATCAACTTATATAAGCTCTAAACCCCCTCTATATTAGAAGAGAAAGTGAAGTCTCTTTTTCTTCTCATATTTTCCCTATTGGCTCCCAAAACAAGCACTAGGCTTCTGAGCAGTTCTGAATTCCCATATTCATTGTTTTAAAAATTAACAGCATGTATCCAATGTATATGGCTGGTTAGCATGAATTGATGGGACGTGTATAAGAGATGCCATCATGCTCAAAGTGGCTACATATAGAATCATAGAAATCATAGAATGGCCTGGGCTGGAAGGGACCTCAAAGATCATCCAGTTCCAACTCCGCTGCCATAGGCAGGGACACCACCCACTAGATCAGGTTGATCAGGGCCTCATCTAACATGGTCTTGAGCACCTCCAGGGATGGGGCATCTAAAACCTCTCTGGGCAACCTGTTCCAGTGCCTCACCACCCTCGGAATGAAAAATTTCCTTCTAACCTCTAATCTGAATCTCCCCTCTTTTAGTTTAAAACCATTCCCCCTTGTCCTATCATTATCTACCTGAGTAAAGATTCTTCTCCATCTTTTTTATAAGACCCCTTTACGTATTGAAAGGCCACAGTGTGATGTCCCCAGAGCCTTCTCTTCCCCAGGCTGAACATCCCCAGCTCTCTCAGCCTATCTTCGTAGGAGAGGTACTCTTATATAACTGATATAAGCATTGTGTAGAACATTTCTCCAGAAAAATCAACATTGTATGTTCACGTTGTAAATCTAAAATAAGATTCAATGAATAAATAAGATTCCTTTAGGTTTATTTTGACTGTGAAACATCACTATATCCCTCTCAAAAACAACTCCTTTGGATCTTTGCTTAGAACATTAGTAACAGGAAAAATCGTTACCTTACGTGGAAAGGAGATAACAGCACAGGGGTTTTCAAATTAAAAGTCAGTATGTGCAGTTCGCATGGTTACTGCACAAGTTCTTAGTGGTTTTGATGACTCAGCTACAAGCTAGGTGCTAAGGCAAAGAGTCGTATGTCATCTTTAGCATCATCCTTGATCAAACTAAACAATAGCCTATAGTACCTGAGCTAACCTTTCCTATAGCATCATGTCAGAGCTGTGATTTGAAAGTGATTCCAATACATTCTTCTTCTTTGACTGTGAGCAAGATGTTAGCCCCAAATGGCACATATTTAAGGCATTAATATATATGTTTTTGTATTGAAAATATCTTTATGTGGGAACTGTGGCAGCTGGTGAGGGAGATTGCTCTCTGCTTTGCCCTCTCTAACTTCAGCCTATCCTTAAGGCAAAGGGGACATCAAGCAAGTGGGAATTGGTGTGGTCTGGCTTCTAGAGTTTTCTTTCCAAAATTGATTTTAATATGCAAATAAAGCAAACAAGCACTAGGATTTCCTAGAACAAAACAAATAACTTGCTGCACAGCTCTAATCTTGGCCATTTCCTTCCCTGTACTACTTCCCAGGTATGATGGAGACAGTGACCTTTGGTGAGCAGACTCTTTTAGCAGACTCCACCAGATTCAGATAAAAGTCAGTTTAGCTTAGGAAATGCCTGCAATATTCTGGAGATCAAACCGTTTGCATGGGCCTAGAAATCAGCAAAGACAAAGGAAAACAGCAGTTACTTTTATAGCTTTCAGAACCAACACTAAGAAAAGCTTGGCTAACCCCCAGAGTCAAGGCTTTGCCTTTCTTGCATTTAATTCAGGAGAGCGTGGCAAGCTGTGGAACAAGTAATCATTTCTGAAGGACAGAAATTTCCTGGATGCACTTTTAATCTGTCTGGTGGTGTGACATTCCCACGCATATCTGCTAGTGAGAAAGCTTCGTTAGCAACACTCTGTGAAAAACAAACCGTGCTGCTAGAGACGAGCACCGAGAAGCTCCCATGCTAGTTCATTTCCTAGTATATTGACCAATAATATTCTGTGGAAACAAGGGCTCTGACAAAAAATAAAATAAAAAAAGAGGAGTAAGAAATTCCTCTGTTGGTACCATCCATTTAAATCTACGGTGGGCTGCTTTCTCACAGTGGAGGATGGCACCACAAAGAGAGATCATTAGGAACCTCGTGAACATTAGAGCTGCAGGTGCCTGGAAGAATGACATTCACCTGAAAACCAGAAGTAACTCAACCCCTTTCTTACAATGGCAGGTCATCAAATGGTGCTAATTCCTCCAGGAGATGAATTATCTCTGTTTTGCAAATTGCATTCAACACGTGTTTCTCTTCCCTTTGGCAAAAATGGTCGCTTGGTTTGCTTTACATCGGTGGAGATGAGAAGAGAGATCATGATCCCTCCATATGGCTTTTGTTGCAAAAAGAAGGGGATAGCTAAGGGACAGGTGACTGAAGAGGGACAAGGCATCAAGCAGACAGGAAACTGAAAGAGGCAAAGAACAAAGAGGTGACAATTAAGGAGATAGTGACAGTGCTAGAAAGGGAACCCTTTACTAAATTTTGGATTTGCATCTTTGATTAGGCTGACTTAGACCTCAGAGTTTCTTTTAATTCCAAGCTTTTCCTGACAAGGATGAAACAAGAAATTTCAACAAGTAAAACACCAGAATGAGCCCTACACTGCTCTGTCTCCCAGTGGTCTCCACAGAGGTCCCTCTCTTTCCTTATACTGCATGCCACTGCCATGTAGAAACAGGCAGATGAAACTTGGTAAATGAAATGTCTTCTTTTGCCAGCCTCACAAACATGAGCAGAGTGTCCAGTGTCCAGTGAGAGGCCTTCCCAACTTTGTTTCCTCCTTTCCATTTAATTCTTTGTATTTTCTGAATATAATAAAGGATACCTAGGGCGTTTCAAAAGTTGCAGCCAGAAACAACCCAAAGTTACCAAGTTACTGGTGGGTCTGGCAGACTGTGTAAGGAGCAACCCACAATTGCCTATGCCTGCATGCTGGAATAATCAGATTGAAGCAATAGTTGATATTCCTCTCATCACTGTGTTTCTTTTAACTGCTGTTTCCATGACAAATATACAGGCTTGGCTTTCTACAAGCACACTCTTTTATCACTTCTCTTGTAGATATGTATTTCAAGGAAAAATAGATTTTTTTTTCCTCCCTCTTGAGCACCTCAGTCTGGAGTGAGAGTCTCAGCTACTTAAAGGGACAGTGCAAGGCCCTTTGCTTTTTTTAAGCATAATTCATGTTGTGCAAATACACAAAGAGCAAGTCTTAATGAATGCAATCAATGAAAAACGCTCTATGAAAATCTGCACGTGATTTCATAAGACCATAAGAGTTCTGATCATCATGTTTTATTTTTCTACATTTTGCTTATTTGATTCACCTATGGGTCAATTTTCTTCTCTTTATTTTATGAACAGAATCAACCTGGTTCCATTTTCCAGCACTGAGGCCCCAGTCTTGCAGATGGAAGTGCAGATAGATGTGAAGGCCCTCCATCACGCATGTGACTCGGTGCCAAACTGCCTGGGGCATTAGTGGAATAGTCCTCTGAAAGGGAAGGTGAGAATACGGCTGTGGGCCCTTCAGTCTGCATAAATTTTAATCCAAGTTTATCCATAATCCTGCCTCCTAATTTTTGCTGCTGTGCTTGATGTTTGCCCAGCTTTGGCTGGATACGTGGCTGAAGCTTGTTGCTGCTCGTAGCACAAATGCATGTACAAACTGCACAGGAATAAACATGGCAGTCTCTATTTTTTGAAATGAGCTTTGGTTTGATGATGACATTGTAGTTCAGTAGGGAAAGAACTGATTTGCCTGGTGTGTCCCAGCTGGCATCTCTGTGACTTGAAGTATCTCCAGAAGTCCCTTCCAACCCCTACGATTCCGTGATCCTGTGAAGTACATTAGGTCAAGATATAGTAGTGTCATAATTTCACTCACCTGTGACTCTGGAGTAAGCTGAGTATCCCTGAACTACATGTCACAGGGGAATCTGTAAAAGGAGCTATCCCCAGATCAGAGCAGTCCTGTGGCAGAGAGGTGTTTCGTCTAGCTGGATCTGTAAGCAGGTTTTTGTATGACTAAGCTTGGTAGAAGAGATGAAGATGCTGAATGCCTTCACAAGAGTTTAATATGATTTGCAATGACCGGCTGGAGCCAGTTTCCAACGCTGATTTTGATTAAAGCTTCTCAGTTTCTTTCACAGAATTTATCATGTTTTTCTCCATTTTTCTCTACTTTATAAAAATACTTGGGGATCTATGTTCCTTAAAATTGCATTTGAGGATAGGGCAAATTACCTCTGGATGTGTCCAGTGAGATCATATTTTAAGTTTCCAGTCAGAAAATGGTTTATGGCCATGGGGAAAGCCTAAAAACCTGGATTTATTTTGTCAGAAAAGAGATGACAAACCAGCTGCAACTTACCCTTCATTGTAGCCTTTGATGAAAGATTTTGAAAATATCCTTGGTATCCAGATTTTAAACCTTACATTCTGTCACTCTGTGCATTGCTACTATTTAAGGCTGTGCTTTGTTTTTTCCAGAAACCTTAGTTATGTGTGAAGCTTGTGTATACTGAAGGCTTTTCAAAGCACTCTGCTGTTTCAAGGAGAAGGTTATTGTTCCAGGACCCAGGAACAAGCCCTCTGTTATTTACAGAGAAGCTTTCAGCATCATATGGAAAATAGATTCGTGAAACTTTTCCCTGGCCCATACCATTAACTGTATTCCTAGAAAATTAGCTAGCAGACCTGACATGCCCTGAGAGAAAAAATGAAGGAGGGCAAGAGGAACCGCTGTGTGTAATCTCCAGTTTGAACAACTGTTGATCTGTCGTAGTGACTAATTTTTTCCTCGGAACCAAAAAGCAAAGGAGGGGTGACTAATGTACTGTGCAACGGTTGCTGCAGCTGGGAGTTCAGATTTGGATTGGAGCCTGAAGAAGCTTAATTTAGAAAATAAAGAGCTTTGGGAGTAAGTGTTATATCTAAATATATGTACATATGTTCATGTATAGTAGCCACGACACAGGAGGTGCACGAGTGCTTGGATTTCAAAGGTCTCTCTTTCCTAGCTGTATCAATAAGAGGAAAATAGGAGGTTAAGAGAGAGTCAAAGGAGATAGGAGCAATTAGTAATGGCCACCAGCTACTAATTTCAAATGAAAGAGCTGGAAAATCTTGTACTACGTGAATAAGCATGATTTCTGATTTCACACATGGCTTCTTGGTTTTGTTTACACTTTCAGATTGAATCACCAGGAGAGTGCTAGTAAATCTACAGAAAAGGCTTATTTATTTTTTAAAAATAGAAATAATAATAACGTCTCATTTCATCAAACTATTTTTCCTTTTCTGATGTTAGAATATCCACAAATTAATAACTGTGTATTTTTCATTTCCACACCAGTCACCAGTGGTGAAAAGATGAAAGGGAAATAGAAAGAAGAGAAACAAATTGAGTAACTGAGAAAAGGCTTTCAAAATTAAAATCCCTCACAGAATAAAACAAAAGTGAATGTAAAATTGCTCCACTTTATCAGCTAAGGAATTTAAATTTCAAAGCTTCTTTTGAAACCCTTTTTCTCTCTTCTATCAACTCTGCTTAGAGCTAGACTGGAGATGAATTGAACCCAATATGTTTTATCATTTGTAGCTGAGAGGTAAGACCTGCTACCACCTCTTTTAGCAACTGAGGAATGTAAGATCTCAGTGTGACACTGAGCACGGTGTTCCTACAGGAGGTACAGCAACATGGGCCTGTCTGATCTATATTCTAGGAGTGCCTTTAAATCCTTCTGAAAAGATCAGGCAGCCTCCCTGATCCTTGGCAGGAAGGCACTGAGATTTGCTCAAGCCCTCTACAACATATTCAGACCTTGAAAAAGAAAAGACATTTTCCAAGCATTGAGCAATTGAATTATTCAAACCTGGTGATTTGCAAAAGGGCTTTGGGAACATGGCCTATTAGAGTGCCCAAGGTGAACCCATTTGGGAATGAATACCCAGAGGAATTAGGAGTGACCAAGGCTTCACCTTCCCTTTAAGAAGTTAAATAGTTGATCCATCATTTCAATTTCTCAAGGGAACAGGAAGCATCTATTATGGAAAACCCTGGGGTTTTTATTGGAAGTCACGTTGTTGGGCCTTAGTGCCGGGATCCTTCAAGGACCTAGAAACAACAAAGCAGCCACTAATTTGACCGGCTGCTTCTTGGCCTGGGAGGGAGTTGACCTTGACTTCATATATTGTATTGCAGTGAATATCACTGGTGAGAAAGGCTCTGTAAGTTTTCTACATGATTTTAATCTCTTCCAATCTAAATTTGATGGAGAGAGAAATCCTGCTCTTTCAACATCTGCAGAGCTCCTTTCTCCAGCTGATCCCTCCGCATGTGCATGTTACTTTCTACTCCTGGGGAATACCAGAGCTCTGAGCCCTTTGGAGGCTGATTATTTTTATCTCCCCCAGCTCTTTTCTATTTAGAGGAAGGGGAGTGGTATAGATGCTTCTCCTCCTTTCCCTATTTGTACCAAACAGCTTTTCTGAAATGTCTGGACTTGTTCTGGCTTCTCTGAAGCTTTGTTTTACATTGTTTGGTTGCAACAATTGCCTAATGACCAGGTAACTATAGCCAACCTGATTTTAGTGTTTGCTAGCTTTGTAAAATCGTGTGATGGAACACTGACTGGTACCTGTAATTAACACACAGCAACAGCAAGTAGATATTACGTATAGAGTGAATTATCTGTGACCCTCAAATAAAATGCAGCATAAAGGACCACAGGCATGGGATTAGAGTGGAAAATTTAAAGGATTGGCACAGGATGTCACAGGCCCCAGGACTGTGAACAGCTCAGCTCTGGTCAGTTACTGGTTTTACACATAAGGTGTGTTCCCCTTCTTGCTCATGACAGGATTTGAAGTATTTCAACCTGATGGAGAATTCAAGTAATCTGGTCTTTAATTTGGATGCAACACACTGGTAACATGCAGAGCAGAGTCTGTAGTGCTAGTAGCAAACTGGAAGTAGCAGGAGAAAAAAAAAATATCTGTATGTGCTCATGCAGCACAAGGCTTGCCAGTAACCAGGGCCGTTAATCAGGGGTGTTTCCAACTGCTGGAGGGGCAGTCTCATTTCTTGTAAAAGGACTCTCTGTTAATGACATGAGTTGTGGATGAAAAACCAAAGAAGATGTAACAGAACAGAGCGAGTGATGCTGTGCCTGGCTGCCTGGGAAGCTCTCTGGGTTTATGGAATGGGTTGCAAGGTTCCTGCTGGGAAGTACAGGCTTGGCAAATTTACGAGGCATAGTAAAATGAAATGACAATGGCTAATTACTGGCTTTGCAAACTGCTTGAACTGAACAGCACATTTCACTGTCATGTGGCAGGAGGGGCCCCAAGATATTTGCTTATGATTGAGTGTGAGCCACGCTCACCCCTTGCAATAATAAATTTTTCCCTATGAGCCCCGTTTCAATTTCTACATGTTCTGCTTCACTGTTGGTTTGCCACAGCCACATTTGCTGAGTTTCAGTCGGTCCTAACTGATAAATTTGTGAGACAGAGGGGTAGAAAAGACAGCAGTACTTTGGGATAGTAGCTGTCGCTGTGTGACAAAATATACTTACCCAAAGCAGTAGGCTACAGCCTTCCTGAAGTCATTCAGGGAATCACTGCAGGCTATATAAAAGAATATGGGAACGCCTGACTGAAGGTGCATCGTGATGTTGAATAATCCACAGCAGAAGGCGTATAATACATTTAGGGGAATGACAGGCTCTGTGTGCACTGTCTGCAGCATGCCTCAGCATTCAGTCCTGCTGTTGTCTGGATCAGGTGTGGGGTGGCAGAGTATATGCGTGGATCCATTAGCCTGAGCACTGGATCTCCCTCCTAGGGCCACCAGCAAACTGGTGGAGAGGCTGGGAGGTGAGTAGGGGCCCCCAGTTTGATATTTTGATGTCTTTTCCCCTTTTCCCAGAAATAACTTTATTCTGGTGAAGCAGCTGTGTCTTGTGCACCCTTGTAAATCTGGAGGTATTACAGAGCAAAGATATCAAAATTAAATTGCATACTGAAGATGGTGATGGCTTGAGTGTACACAAAGAAAATTACATATTCTAGCATGCAGCATTGGCCTGAGTGCTAATGGTGCAATCAGGCTAACCTGTAATGCAGGGTTTGAGACTTTTTTCAGCTGCTGTTGTGATTACAGATTTCAGACAGACAGCCTATTGATGGCAGAGAAAGAAAACTGGGAGAACCAGGGCTGCTTGAGAGAGCAATGCATTTAGCAGTCATGATAGGAACAACAGAATAAGGTTAAACAAGTTGCAGTATTTATTTATTTATTTATTTATTTATTTATTTATTTTGTAGTTGTACGGCGAGAGCGAGGTATTTCTTGCAATAAAACTGTTGGTATAAGTCCACAAAGGCAATTCTTTCCATCTGAGAAACTGATGAAGATCAAATGTGTTTTTATCAACATGCCTGCACAGGCACACGCAGAAAGACTTGAATGTGTTGGAGTGAGGAAACTCAGTCTGGGAGTCTGTGTAGATTAACTGACAGAAAATTCAGCCCTGCTAAAAGGCTCAATGTGATGTACAGCTTCCAGATATAAATGTACATGCAAACAAAAGGGCCCTCTCCAACCAAGGCTATTCCACACTGACAGGCCTAGCTAAGGAAGAATTTCATGTGCCTATGTTGATGCAGCCTATATGAGGCACTTAGCGAGTCTCATTTACAGAGTAGGTCAACAGCCTGTTGCCTCCTCCAAGCTACTGTCTCCATGTTTTGACTTAGTTGTGCTTGAATCATCCTTCAGTCTAGTTTGCAACCCTTCTGGCCTTCTTTCTAGATGTGTGAACTGCAGTTAACATTAAGAACTTGACTCCACATTTGTTTACCAGGTTCTAAGCTCTGAGATGCTGTGCAGTGTCCTTACATTTCCTATCCTCTATTATACTCTGTCAGTTACAACCTTGTGTCTCTCATTTCAATGTACAAAATGTGCAGAGAAGGACATGTCATTATGTGACTGAAGAAGTTGTTCAGTAACTTAGCAGACTCATCCAACTCTTTTCTCCAATGGATTAATGCTTCTCAGTGTTCAACCTCTTGCTATGTTCTTTATAGTTTTTAGATAATGAGCTCTTCAGTCAAGCAAAATGCATCGAGTTCAATGAGAATTAGACTTAAATGAAAATTTCTCTTGGTTCCTTATTTTGTTACCTTAACAACCAGTGCATATACCTCACAACTAAAATTTCCATCCGAAGTTCCTCCCTGTTCCACATATATTTCCGTTCTGAATATTCATAGAAGAATGATACTAGATATGAAATATTGCACATAATTTGTATGTGCCTGTTTTCCCATAGGAATTCATAATGTCAGATACCAAGCAGTTTGCCTGCCAAATTGTTTTTTTTTTTTGAATTTACCCCCCAAAAAAGGGCAAAAAGAGAAAACTTCTTGTTTAAGAAAATTAACACCAAAGACAAGATTGCAAAATGGATGAAATTAATGAGAAATTCTCCATTTTCTCCAACAAGCTTTACATAAGACAGGTGTGTTTTTCAAAAATAATTTCCTTGAGGAGCAAAGGAAAGTAACCAAAGCAGTAATTCCAAAGTAGTAACACAAGTAATAACAAAGTAGTAATTGGTTACTCAATTCCTTGAGTAACCAAAGCAGAATTAATAACTCTCAATTTCTTTTTAAGATTTTTCTTTTTCTTCTTTATGAAGTAGTTTCTCTAAACAAAACAACTGGTAGCTCAGGTTCAGCTGTGCAGTTTGCTGCTTAGTAGCACAACTCTTAAAATGTTTTTGAACATTTTAAATTTAAAAAAAAAAAAAAAAGAATAAAAAAAAAAAAAAAAAACACCTCAGTGTCCTGTTTTGTGAAATAAAGCAACTAATACTACACTAGGAGTACCAGAATTCCTTTATCATCACTGAAAATCTTTTATATTTTCTTTCTTTCTTTATTATCTTTCATATTAGTTGGTATGACTTTTACACAATACTTGAAGCTAGCTGTGCCAGTTATCTTTAAAACTAACCCCTATTTCCTCTGTTAGTAGTAGTAAAATGAACTCAGACATGGAAGAAGAGGTATTACTGTTGTAGAATTATAATACAATAGTTATGTTTTCTGCAAATATTGGAAATACTACAATAAAGCCATACTGAATTTATCATGCAGTACAAGGACATTATCTTCTACAATCCCAATCCCACATTTTTACCAACAAAATAGACCATACAGAGACATTCAGTAAGTGATAAGAAATGAACCTTTTCTCATTCTGTAGCTATGCCCATTTGTACAACTCAGAAGAAAAGGAAAGTGAGTTGTACAAAGCACATTGATGGATTTATTGTTTCATTGCTGGAGAACAGCATTCAAATTAGTTTAGGCCATATGACAATACATTTTTTTTTATTTTATTTTATTCACAATTGCATTAGGGGAGATTTGCCTCAGTGAATCTACATTACTGTTCTAAATCAGATCAGGAGAGCACTTCTGGAGCAGACCTCCCACTCTGCCTGGCTTACTGACTTGCATCACAGACCTGTCTCAGGGTACACAAAGTTTTTCACTTGGATGAAAGTAAATGAAAAGGTGTGCTCATTGCACTTGTGGGTATTCTGTCCATGGGGCAAATTAGAGCTAGCCTAGGATATCTTTATCTGAAATACATATGGTTGGTATTTATTTGGTATAACATTTGGTTGGTTGGTTTGCTCCTTCCTTCCTTCCTTCCTTCCTTCCTGCCTGCCTGCCTGCCTGCCTGCCTGCCTGCATGCCTGCCTCCCTCCCTCCCTTCCTTCTTTCTTCCGTCTTTCTTCCTGTAGCTGGACTAACTGGTAGCCCCAAACAGACAAGTACAGTCAAATGGGGATCACTGAAGTCAAAAGCAACCAAAGGTGGTTTGGGACAACAAAAATGTGTCAAAACTACAAAATTATAACATTGTGTTTGTTCAGAAGGTTCTGGATAGGAGCAATATAACTGACTTGTGAAAAAAAAAATGTAAAGACATTGGAAATGCTGTTCTCAGGCTGAGATGGCTTAATGAGGCGTCAAAGTCTCATTTTCTTATTGACGGTGTTAGTAGCTCACAGCACAGATGACCCCCACAGACTGAATTATTATCTGCAGTAGATAAGAGTAGCAATGACTGAAATGCAATCTTCTAAAATCACTAAATGGAAATATAATACCCATCATTTCTTTAAGGTGTTCAGCACACTGATTTTAAGAGAAGAACATCAGTCAAATTGTAGTCAGCTTCCCAAATGAGCCGAAAAGTATGTCAGCAGATACATTTCAAATTGAAACACAAGTTTGCTCATGATGGGTAATGCTTTCCTTCAGCAGAGCATTCAGGCTAGTCATAGAACAAAGAAAGATGAATTTGGCTCATGAATAACAAGGGAAATTATTTACAGATATGATTTATGCCCTTTTCAAGTACTTCTGAAAGAGTTTAATATTTGAAGGGAGTTTCAGAAGTACCTAGAAATGTGGTTATAAGGACACCAGCAGAAGACAGTATTGATGAGTTTATGCCACAGGTAGGAACAATTTACTGCTTGGTTAGACCTTAACAGTAAATAATTATTATTAACAATTGATTCAAACATTGAAAACACATTAGCTTTTTATAAACAGTCCTGATTAGGGCCATAAACCCAGCTGCTAGCCTCTGCTGTTCCTAACCTCTGCTGTTCCAAAGCAGCACTGTTCCTGACAGCATGGAAAGGAAGATATTGAATGGGGGTGTGTGGTGTAAGAAAGGATGCATCAAGATCAATGCATCTTGACATCGATATTTTTGAGCAACTGCATGAGCAAGAATCTTTTAATTGTGTAGCAAATCAGATCAATCTCTATCACAGAAGCTTGAAATTACAGCAACAAAGGCAGCATCTTGTGGTGTGTTAGCCATGGGTTGAAGACATGTAAACCTGGACAGCAAACAGCAGAGAAAATTACAGTGGATCTGGAGAGAAACAACACACTCTCTAATCTAAGTTCATTGAGGAAGGAAAACACACACACACACACACACACACACACACACACACACACACAAAAAATCAATCAATCAATCAAATAAACAAACAAACAAACAAACAAAAACAAGTTACAGTGATGCTAAACTCTCATTTTGCAGGGCAGTTGGTACCTAGGCAGGCTGTGATCTTTGATTATTGGTTGCTGTGAATGGTTCACGTGTTTCACTCTCAATTGTCCTTCTCACATCCTTCATCTATGCTTTATTTGCCTATTTGTACCTTGTCACAAAACAAGCTCTTTTGAAAAAAAGCACATTTTCTGGTCTTTCTAAATATTTTATATAAAGAAGGATCATAAGATGCAGGTGACCTCCTGAGACACACTGATTCTGTAAAAGTCCTGTATCTTTCAAAACACCAAAGGAAATTTATATTTTGGCCCAGGGAAAGATATAGATGCCCAATATGAAAGCATACCACTCTTTAAATATCAAGGAACTGACTACTTGTTTCAAAAAGCGAGATCCAGCTGTTTCAGGCAAGATTGTCTGGATTTCTTACACAGAGCACAAAGCAGGAGAGAGGCTACTGATGAGTCTGAGCTGCAACGAGTGTTGAATGCACCCTAAGGACAGAGCAAAGTGAATCATTGAGAACAATTAATTTCTTACAGTGTTTGTGATAATCTGAACAAAATCTAGGGATCTGAAACAACTTCAGACTTTTAGAAAGCCTTGATTTGGATTTTGTGTTTGTTATTTTCACACTCCATAGTCCGGGCAGTGTCTGATTTCTCTCATTGTTACTCCTTTTTCCTTCTAAAATCCCCAAGAAATTGTATATTTGTCTTCGTAGCAAGTTAAGGCAAGAACATTTAAATTTAAATTTGAATCAAATCCTAATCTGTAATGGCTAAAATGAAAAACAGTACTTTTGGGAGGTTAGTGTCTGCCAAATCAGTATCATCTGAATCTGAATCTTACTAATATTTAATGTTTAGTAGTGATATTAACAGTGATGAAAGTTGTATACAAATTGGTTTACACAAAATAATAATAAAAAAAAACAAGCAGTATAGCTGTCCTACAGTTTCATTCCTCTGGCCTTTGTGTCACAGAGAGATTATGAAATTATGTCAAAATTCCTAGACTTAATTGTCTACATGAAAAAAGTCTATTTAGTCTATTTAGACAAATAAAACTGGTTCTGGAGAAAGCTGAGTTTCAGCTGTTACAGGCAGAAATTTTGCAAACCTGGACCCTTGTCTAGATGCTTTGAGTGGTTGACCTCACTCACCAAGCGTTAAATTCTGAGTATTTCTCTGTCTGACAGTGAGTCACCTTACAGTCACTGATAGTACAAATGATCTGGAAAGCAAGTGCTCCTACAGTCTGGTCTGACAAACTTTTATCCTAGCAGAGGCCGAACATGATTGCTGTAACTTGCTGGGCTGGAGCACTTAAGATGATCTGATTGTCTGACAGCTTGTAGGTTAGGCCTTGGCAAATACAGCTTCTACTCTGACAAATATTTCCTTTTTCCACTCAAATCACCTCCATAAGCTGCTACAGAAATCATTTTCCTAGGGCAATGCTTCCACCATATCACCGCGCTTTTCACAGTTCTGCACTGTCCCTTGATTTTCTTGGACAGCACGCCTGAAGGCTCCTTGTGGCCTGTCCTTACGGAACCTACTGCCACCTGTTTGCTGTCAACACACCGGTTCTTGCCTCTCTTCTGCCAGGTGTCTGTGACATCCAACCCAAATGATTGCTTGAAAATATTTCATTCCTTCTCCCCGGTCAACCTTCATGCAAGAGAAGTCATTCCCCAGACATGTCTACTTATACCACTGACAACTTGTATTGAGGCCTACTGCGACCTTTTGTTGGGACTACTGCCACCACACTGCTGCTTTGTGCCCCTGTGTTCTGGATGGCCTTGTTCTCCCTTTGTCTCTTCCCTAACCAACTTATTCCATACTTAAGTGGTCTTTTGAGTCTTCTTCTACCTCCTGGGCATCACTGTAAATATGAATGCTTCAAACTACTTGTGAACTGAAACAAATCAGAGAACCTAACAAAAACTGTGTTGCCAGTGTAGATTTTTTTCAAGTTCTAAGCTTGAGGCTGTTCCTGGAATGGTAATTTACATTAAATTTAATTTACTCGTGCATTTATTTTGTCCATGAATATGAGTAAAAATAATCTTTTTGTTATTATTATTATTTGTCTCCAGTGCTCAAGCTTAAGACTAGATCCCCTTGTGAAGAACTGTGAAACTGCTCTCTGCAGCCACTGTGTGCTCTGAGCTGCATATAGATAAATATTCATACCCTAGGTATTGTCTTACAAATAAGGATTTTAAATCAAGACAGGTACCTAAATGTTTTGTGGCAATAAAAACATAGACATAAGGTACAGTGTGGGATGGAGATAGGATCCCACTAATTGATACCATGTCATTAAAAAAAAAAAAATGGAGGCAGAGAAAATGGAATATAAGTTCTTATACAGATATTTTCCTTCATATTCTTGCTCTTTTTGAATCTCTCTGAGGAAATCTCTGGATTAGTTTCAGAATAAATGAGAATTGAATTGGGCTTGCAGTTAACGTTACAAAAAGTGCTGGCAATTCATGACCATCTAATGAGGTTTTGGTGATAGTACCAGTCCTAGCAAACAGTATGTACCTAAGGGAGACCTAGCTGGTTGGGAATCTTGCATGTTGGAATCAAAGAAATGAGAAGGGAATGATGTATTGCCTTTTCCAGAGAAGACTTAACTTTTCCTTATGACTTAATGAGGCAAAACGTAATAAAGCAAGCTATATAGTCTTTACCTACCTTTTCTGTATATCTTTGTTTATATATACTTTTTTTTTTTTTTTTCAGACATGGAAAATTCAATAACAAAATCTCCCTTCTGCATAACAACTGTTGGTGAACATCAGTTACATAGCGTGCTTTTGTTTATTAAATGTGTCAGATAAAAGACTTGTAGCAATAAAGGAAACTTTTCAGAAGCAACATGAAAAACAGGAATTTCTGTGTGAAGGTGCAATCATGAACTTGGATTGCTTATATGTTTACCACCTCTAGGCTATTAATACCTCTGGTGACAAAACTGCAACCTGTTTGAAAATTGCCACTTTTCTTTTGTGTGATGTCTGCTTCCCCTTAAAAAACACAGAAAGAAGATAGTTGGATAGAATGTAGTATGGTCCTGCCTGGGTTTTACACTTGTTTAAACAGTTTGCTGGTTCCTACCATTAGTATCTAATTAAAGCTGCCACCTTCCTGGTATATCTCCTGAGAAATGCTGCCAGGTAATTAATGTGTTGCGCCTCCAACAGCTCAGATACATAGGTTTGTAGCAGGCTATTTCAGAGCATACAGTATTCTCGTTGACCTTGGATGTGTCTGGTGCTGAACTCTAGCTGAAACAGGATTTGGGACTACACAGGCATCAGACATGATCCTGCATGACAAGTCCCACTTTTCTAGTACTAGCTTGTCAGTTATATCAGATAGTGCTAACATGTTGCATCACATGGGAGCAAGATAATTCTTTCCCTCATTTACAGTCATCTCATTGGTGCTATGTAATGGGAAACATCTTAAAGAACAATCAGCATTGGCTTTGCCAGGCACCCTCTGGTCAGCCTGATCTGATGTACTGTGTGTCTCAGTAGAAACATGCTGCCAGATGGCCTCCTTGGCACTTGAGCTGTTGCTTTTCAGAGTACAGCTTCACCTAAGGTCACAGGTGGAACAGAGTTGCTTTCCTCTTAAGCACTGAATTTCTAGCCCAGATAAATTCATTAACTTTCAAAATGTTACCATTGCTTATGCAAAATGTGGTATCTCTGTAACTTCAGCCTTGACTGCACGTAGGTGAAGGTCTAGCAGGCTTTGCGTGTAACAGAGATGGTAAAAAGCTGTGAGGCCCCTCTTCCCATTAGCTAAAGACACGTCAGGATTGTGTATCTGAGCTGATATTTATTAGGTCAGAGAGTCACCTCTGGACACCTCTGCCTTCTTTAAATATATATATAGATACATACATACCTACTCACACACACGTATATGTGTATACACCCAACACGGTATTTTTGTACATTTATCTACAAAATCTTATAAAATCTTGTACAAATCTTATGTTTTACCTATGAACTTTTGTTTTGAGAATGTTTAAACTGTTCATGTCTGAAAGAAGGAATTCGAGGGTTAGCAATCACAGCTGGGATATTTTTGTTTTGCTTTGTTTTTGTTTTTGTTTTTGTTTTTTCCAGACATGCTTTTGGTTCCAGTGAAATTTGTTCAAGTGTTAAGACATAGGGAAGAATCCCTCCTTCTAGGTTTTATGTGCCCAGGCAGAGACCTTTTTCTTGGTTAGATCTCTAATGAATCCACCTGCACTGACAACCAAAGCACCCCAGAGCAATGCTAAGTATTAAGAAAATGACATACTAAGACTCAGGCTCACTTGTAAGCAAATGAGAGGTCGTACTCAACTTCTTTTGAAATTGAACATGTTTCTGAGTTCTCAAAAATTGCTCATGCACATACAGCATGGTCAATAACAGCAATGTCCCCCAAAGGGACCTGACTGTGAACAGAAATGCAAAGAGCGTGATGTAAGAGTATGAAAATGTTTAAAGAAAAGTTTAAAGAAACCTAAGACTGAAATACATTTGCATAAAAATCCCATTTTTACACAGTTAATGAGTTTGTGAAATTAAGGCAGTTTTCATATTATCTGCAATCATTAAAAAAAAAAAAAAAAACAACCTGCAGTGGAATAATAAATGTCACCTGTGAATAGCCTGCCCACTTCCTCTCATTTTGCAGTATTATGTAGACTAGGACAGCTTCCTTTCATATTGCAGCTTTTCAGGTTTTCAAAGGTACCCTTCTACTGAGTAACATCATATACCAGCTCTGTGGCAACAGGGAACATTTGTGTGAGTCACTTTGAATAAACAGGACAGTGCTTTCAGTTTAATATATGGTCTTCAAGGGGGACATCTTTCCAGTGTTTCTGCTTGAAGAGTTTTACATTTGAATTTTTTCTACCTAAAGAGAACAAAGTCTGATAAATTTTACTCTGCAATATCAGTCAGTTGTCAATAACTCTGCAACTGTTCTTTTCATAGTGATGAAGTAGATTTACTTGATCACTAGCAGGTAAACCAAGAAGTTAGCCCACAATGCAAGATTGATTGAAGGAACTTTTATTACTACTTAATTGATTTTTACTCTAAATGCTCATGAAAAGTAAACAGTGCCATTAAATAAAGATTTGCTTTAAATGTGATCAGTGGGCAATCTGCTTACTACAATCATCTCTTCAGACAGGAAAGGCTTCAGGGGAGAACTTATTGTTATAGTAACACTGCTGAGGAGACAACCTAAAAAAGCCAGCTGTTGTAGACAATGTGATTTAAATAGGTATTACCTTGGAGATACGGTGCTAATTCCCTACCATAGTTAATTCTGTTTTCCATTAAGTCCCACCCATTCTCAGAACAAATTTCAGATTTATTTTATTTTCTTTCACCTTCTCTGCCTCTCACCCTCTGATCTAGAACTTAACAGCTGCCTTTTTTTTGAGCACTACAGCTGAATTTTTATTTCTGCTCTGGAAACTGATACCTCTTGTTTTACCTCTATATCTAGCTGCATGATTTTCTTAACCCACAAGCTGTTACTTTGTCAAACAGCAGAGCATCATGCCTCCTTCTAATAAGTCAATGGAAAAAAAGAACACCTGAATGCTAGCGAAACAGAAAGCTGCTTTAAACTTGGATAATACTCACATAAGGAGTGCAATGTTCACTCTTTATAAGGGCATACTAATTCATCCAAGTTTCCTGGCTTCAGTAGTAAGTAGAGAATGCTTGAGTGAGTGGCTTTCCCTAAGCCCTAAAGTATATGAATTGCTGGGTCTGCTGACAATAAAAGGTAGTACACTGAGTAAATCTTAGCAAACCTGGAGCTCTCCTAACATCTCTGGACCTGCTTTTAGAAGCTGGCTTTTCACCAAGTGTGAAGCTTCTCTGCCTCAGTCTTTAGGCAGCAAGACCAGTTGTTCTCTAGGTACCCAGCTCCCTGGGTTGGTAGATAGGGACAGAGAGCAGAATGAAGCCTTAGTGGTATGTAAGTATATGGAGACAGGTGGGATCCACCCAAGGGTAATGAAGGGGCTGGCAAAAGTGCTCACCAACCTGCTTTACATCATTTATTAGCAGTCCTGGCTATCAGGTGAAGTCCCAGCTGACTGGCTGCCAGCAAATGTGACTCCCATATACAAGGAGGGCCAGAAGGAGGATGTGAGAAACTACAGGCCTGTCAGTCTGACTTCAGTGCTAGGGAAGGTTATGGAGCAGATCATCTTGAATGCTGTATTACATCACCTACAGGTCAGCCAGGTGATCAGGCCCAGTTAGCATGGGTTTACAAAAGGCAGGTCCTGCTTGAGGAACCTGACCTTCTTATATGACAAGGTGGTATGCTTAAGTGGATCAGAGAAAGGCTGTGGATATTATCTACCTAGACTTTAGTAAAGCTTTTAACACCATTTCCCATAAGCATTCCTCTGGAGAAACTGACTGCTTATGGGTTGGTTGGGCACATGCTTTGCTGGGTAAAGAACTGCCTGTGTAGCTGGGCCTAAAGAGTTCTTAATAGAATCACAGAACAGCTTGGGTTGGAAGGGTTTCATCTTAGAGGTCTTTTTCAACTGAAATAATTCTATGATTCTAAAGGGTGAGGTGTAACACAATGTCTATTATGGCATGTTTGAGGCTTTCTGCAATACAGCCAGAAAATCCTATTGTAATAAGGCTTTGATAGTTAATGCTTTATTATTTTAGTGGCAGAAAAAGAGAAAGAGAACCTGAGGTAAGCCTGTTATCATAGGAGATCATCTCAGGTGGGAGTTGCTCTTCTTTTTCTGCCCCCTAAAGGCAAGGGTGAGCCAAAGGGCCATAGAAGTTGAATAAGGAAACAAGGTGTAGCAAAAAAGAACCGCAGTGCTTTGACTCCAGCAAGTCTCCCAGCCTTATTAGAGGGACCCAACTTAGTGTGGAGGAAGGAGAGTGGAAAGAAGGAATAGGGGAAAGAAACAGTACTGTTAATATTGTATTTTAATTATTGAACCCAGTATTAAAAACAAAATAAAACTGTTAATTGGCATTAAATTAAGTAAAATTCCTTGTACGCTTTTGCTTGTGACATATGGAAAGAAAAATCATTGCCTCCATGTAGAAAGTGTATGATTTTGATTTACTTGGATTTACTGTCTAAAACTATACTCATGTTTCTTCCCCCAACCTGGGAGGAAATAACCAAATCTAGTTCTTGCACTGCTAAGTGTGAATGTGCTGCACGTGATGAATGAGATGAGGGACCTTATGCAATGCAGTTCCTGGATACATTTTAAGGCATTTCTGGAGGGCAGAATTACAAAGGAATGATTTGTATTCTCAGTCAGCATCTTCTTACACAAATAATTAAAACATATTGCCGAATGCTTGTTTGATTAAAACTAGTAGTGGGATGAAACAAAAGAAATTTACCAAACAGTAGAGAAACATTAAGGCTTATAAAGAAACCTGAAAGGCTGAAAACTCTGCACTACGTGTTCAGAATGGAAATAAAACGAGGGGCGCGTCAGCTGCCTGCACAGGATGATGGATGGAAGATGTTCTGTGCAACTCCCATCCTTGTATCTCATCTATACCATATTCTGTTTCTCTTTTGGAGTGCAATAAAAAAATAAACTGTTTCTGCAGGTGTTGCAGGATTTTATACAGCATGCTAACTGATGTACTGAAGCTGGAAGTCCATCTGTTCTGATACCTTGTCTCCTCCTGATCTTGGCTTTTTATGACTAAATTCTGAAACCAAAATAGAGAAGAAGCTTTCCCTTTCTGGAGGAAAAGTGACTTCAGGGTATCAAGAGAGGAAGGAGTAGCAGTGGCCCTGGGGCTAGGAGGATGGATGGAGAGGTGCAGGATGAGGTGGAGGATGCTAGGAGAGGTGCAGGAATCTGGCAGGAGTAAGGTTGGGTTTCTCTTCCTGACCTGGGATGAAGATTTATTTATTTATTTAGTGTGTGTGGTAGTGTTAACACACGCTACATTTGCTAGACCATCTCCTGTCATCCTTAAAAATGCACCGAGATCACAAAGCTTGAGAGGACAGCATCGTTTAACTCGAGACATTTAGGCCTGATGATTTGGAAGAGAAAAAGTAACTAAGAGATGGAAGAAAATTTCCTGAGCCGTCGGTGAAGAGAAACATGGCTGTGCTGCTGAAATCGCCATCAACAGCTCGCGGAGCTTCTGCCTTCGGAGAGAGCGGGGGGAGAGGCCAAGATGCCTGGTGTCCCCCTTTTGCTCCCGTACCCCCCGCGGTCTGCGGAGCCTGGACGGGGGCTCCCACCTCATCGCGCCCCCCGGCCACCCTCGTTCAGCCGGGGCTGGAGGCAGGGGGAAGGCGGGGGGGGGAGCCTCCCCACCTTCCTCCGCTCCTCCTTCCCGCTCCCTGCCTGCCTCCCCGCGGCGCATCCTCCCTCCTCTCCTCCCCTCGCCCTGCCTCTCCCTCGCACTCGCTCCCCGTTGCGCTGCCGTCGGGGCGGCGCCAGGAGACCCAGCCCGCTCTCCCCCGCCCCGGGGATGTGCTGAGAAGGGGCCCTTTCCGCGCATCGCTCTCCTCCTCCTCCTCCTCATCGTCCTCCACCACCTCCTCCTCCTCCCCCCGCCCACAGCCTCCTCGCAGCGGCCCGGAGCCGGCGGCGGTGGAGCCCGGCGGTAAGCGGCGGGGAGGGCGCCCGGGGGCAGGGCAGGGCAGGGCAGGG
>NC_048896.1:25755335-25850472 GCF_011077185.1 Oxyura jamaicensis | reverse complement strand
GGGTCGGGGAGGGAGCGAGCGGAGCCTTTCCTTCGCTCCTACCTCGCTATTCCCTCTCGGTAGTGCCGGGGGCTGAGCTTTTGTGGCTGGGCAGCCATAGGTGTGCGTGGGTACAAGGTGTGCGCGCATGCATATAGGTGTGTGTACGTGGGTATAGATATATACGTTTGTCCTTGAACATGAACCCGTGAACCTCACATACGCTTATCTTTTGGGCACGGGGGAGGGAGGGAAGCCGGGCGCTGCGGCCACCTTGTGCCGACGGCGGGTCAGCGGGAGCCTCCGGGTGCCCATCTGGTCACGTCGCCCTGCCTCCCCCTCGGTAGGCTGCTATGTATTTATATACGTGTATATGGTCGCGACGCCCTGCCCTCTCCCTCCCTCCCTCCACAGGTGCCCGTTATTTGATTTACGTAGGGATATATAGTCATGTATAGATATCTCATCTCCTTGCTGCCCCCAGATGCCCCGCACCTGGCCGCGGCGCTGCCCCGGGGACCGGCCCGGGGACCTCTCAGTGTCGGCGGAGCTGGGGGCTGCCTGCCCCCAAATATGTGTGCACAAAGCGCCCCACAGCCCCAGGGTGACAGGTACCGTGGGCAGTGTGCCTGGAGCACGAATCCTGCCTTTCTTCAAACGCTCGTCACAAGTTAGTAGAAAGCTGCGGCAGCGCAGATGCCTTCCTAGACATCCATTCCTCCTAAATCGGCCTCCGGCAGAGGAAAGAAAATAGCAGGCACCACATCGTTATGTGTCGGTGGAAGAAGAGAAAGGATTATTGGTAATAGATTCTTTGAAGGAACCCTGACTCGTTGGTTTTAATTACTATTAATTAGCTAGTAGTTTAAATGCAGTCCTGGGTTGCATACCTGCTGCAGAACTCCCTTGCTAGCTTTAGTGCAGCACTGTTAAAATTGTGTATTCCTGCTTCTGCTTTTTAGTAAAATCTTTTCTCAGTCCTGATACAAGTGGAGAATCCATTTGGGAAAACTCTGATTCCAGAAGAGTGACGTGGACTGTGCACAATTTGCTGGGTTACTGGAAAAGCAGCATTTTGTATTTGCTCCAGTCCTTTTGGGTTATAGCAGAAGGTTCTTTTAACAATAGAAAGTTAACATTTGTCATTTAGAAGGGGTGTTTTTAAAGTTGCTAGTGTTTAAGTTGGCCTCTGGATGAGATGGAGTATCATCAAATCACAGGACTAAATCTTGCAGTCAGTACATGCACAGAACTGTCCTTTGGAGGAAATGGTGGTAGGCAAGGAAAGGACTTCTATCGATGAATCCATCGTCCAATCAGCACTATGTTATCAGCAACCTCACTGTAGGTTTCTGTGGAAACTCCCAAGCCATTCTTGGACCATTCTTGCAGTGCTGTTTCACTTGCTATCTATGGCAGCATGTGAGAAAATAGAAAGGCGATTTGTGTAACTGCACTCCTTGGTTTTCTATTTATTCAACTGTTTATTTGAAATACTGAATGCAACATTACATACAGAGAGGTGTGAGTGTATTGCTAAACTCTAATAGAGCTGTAGATCAAAGCTACATAGTATATGGATATAAATAATATTCTAAAATAATGGATATGTCAATCAGTTTGAATGAAATCTTCCTTTTCTGAAAAAAAAAATGATAAGCTGTTGTTCAGAGTGTACTTTCTTTTTTCTAGTGTTGTGTGAGGAAATTCTTCAGCCATGGATGTGTTCATGAAAGGACTTAACAAGGCGAAGGAGGGAGTCGTAGCAGCAGCAGAAAAAACCAAGCAGGGTGTAGCAGAAGCAGCAGGAAAGACGAAAGAAGGCGTCCTCTATGTGGGTAAGTGGACAGTAGAGTTCATGCTGCTTGCTGGTTGGTGTACCCTGACCTTCACGTTCATCTGAAAGGAAGATCTGGATTCTCATCAGACCTATTCTTCTGTAAAAAAATGTGTAACCACTCATAGGAGACTATTGCAAAGTAAACAAGATGTGAGTTGAGCCTTCCTGAGCTCCAAGTCTTTTAAGCATTCGCTTGTTGGTTCTTATGTCACTCGGTTCTTATGTAACTTGATGGTTCACATGTCGCTGCGTTTTGCTGGCCATGCATGCCTGTACTGTGGAGCTGTATTTGTATCAGCATCCAGGACAAGACTGTGCTGTAGAAGGGGCCTTACAATACAGGTGACTAGCTGACACTGTATCCAATACATTTGCTAAGTTAAGGCTGAAGAGGTAAAAAAACAGTGTAAAAAAAAAACAATCCTGTAGAATTCATAGGTTTTAAGCAGGGTTTTGAGAGAAGAAACTTGAGAGGTTAATTCAGGAGCTGAGCCTAAGACATGCCCGTGGCTTTTTTTGAAGATAAGTGGAAAGGTGTGCACTCCATGGAAAGGAGCCTATTCTCTTCTTTCACAAATCGTAAATACAGATCCTCAGTGGTAATGTTTTGTGTACCAAAGTATCAGCTCTTTGTCTTCTGAAGTTAAATTTATAAATCAATGCTCTGTACTTAATATTGCATATCTATACCAGTTATTTCCCATGGCTTCCTCCAAGAAGGACCTTTACAGTCAGTGAGGTGGAGCAGGTAGCCTCCCAGGCAGCAATGGGGAAAATGGGAAGCAGTTGTTAATTGACTTATCTAGGCCACACAATAATTTTGTACAGAGCCAGGGATAAGATAGTCTTCAAATACCAGCTTGGTATGTTGACTGCATGATCGTCATCTTCACTTAGCAAGTATCAGGTTTTAGAAGACTCTCTTGCAAATGCCACCATGAAAAATTCACAGGAAAAGAATCTTCTGAACTATATGAATAAATGATCATTTAAAAAAATTATGGAACCTCTATCTCTGTTCATCAAATTAAATTGTGTTGTAGCAGAATGGAAAATATACTGTTTTCTGTAGGTCCTTTACGCTCTGATGGTTTTATAGCAGGTCAGTTCTGTAATGGATGCTATTTGAACCTAGGGAGATGCACACGGATATCAAAAAGAAGTTGAATGGAGTAGAAAACTGGAGGCATTTCTTTTAAATGGGAGCACTGGAGTTTCTTCAATTCCTATGTATTTCTAGGATTCCCTCTGCCCTTGCAGGCTAATGTCAGTCTGTAAAAAAAATTATTTCTGCTCCAGATAGTTTGGACTACTTATTTGGAATATACTTTTATCCTGCTGAGCTGTAGCAAAGCTTCGTGCTCTTGCCAACGGAGATGGAAGTCATTTTGAAAACTGGTTGTAAGATGAGTCTATTTTAAAATGAGCGTCTGCTCATTTTCAGTATCAAAATAGCTGTTCTTTCACTGCACATTGTGCTTGATAGTGGAGTTAGTTTTCAGGGTCTGGCTTTCTTTTTTTTAATTTCATTTTCTTGTCATTCCTGAACCTGCTTTTAGAGTCATTGATTTCTTTGTATTAAAAACCTGCATTGTGTACTGAAATATCTTTGTGCCTGACATGTTCTCCTGACTGTAGCAACATTTGAACCTAGTTCTCCTCCCAAAGGCAACAGGTTTCCTATTTTTATGAGGTTGAACTTTGGAGGGCAGGCTTGCTATTTATTTCAAAAATAATAAGACAACAGAGCCCTAAGCTGTAATAGAGGTCTGTGCCATAATGGTGAAGGACCCTTCCTGAAGCAGATGACTGCTTTTCAGGAGGAAAGAGCTATATGCATAGTTTCAGTCATGCAGGCAAAAGAACCTTTCTTTCATCACATCAGAAGCTCTTCCCCAGATTTCTGGCAGGTAATCCGTCTGGGTGTGTGCCCGGATCTAGCAAGCCAGCTTCCACAGAGGAATTTTCAACACGATCAGCGATAGGGTACAGACCACAGTGATAAGCCCGCTGGGTTATTGCTTCCTCAGGTTTTCCAGCTGTAAATGGAAAAGCCAGAAATAAAACTAGGAGAGCAAACATCAGAGCAGAAATCATTGAAGTGTTGTAGTGGTGTTAGGGGACTTCTGTGAGGGTTTGGGTCTGGCAGAGGCTAGCTGAAAGTAGGTCACAGCTCTGTGCTCCCTGCCAAAGCAGCATTTTCAGGCTGCCCTGAACACCCTTCAGTTTCTGACCTGGGTATATCTCTTTCTGCTTCCCTAGCACACAGCAGGGGCAACTCATCTCCTGAACAGCATTAGCAAAGGCTGATGTGATAATCTCTTGGTTCTGTAGGCTGATAATGGTTGCAGTCTGAAAGATGGTAAAAACCCTTTATAATCACAGGGAAGGAACAGGATACTGCATTAGGGCTTCTAAAGGTTTCTCTCCTTGCCTTTGTAGGTGGATTTTCAGATAAAAATTTCACAGCCAGATTTGGTTGTGAAAGATACTTGACATCTTGTAAAGAAGAGCCTGACAAAACTGGGCTAAGAGGGACCTGTTAATCATTTTCAGTTTTGACAGTCACCTCCATGACATTCAGCCTTCCACTGTGATTAAAGAATTAACAAAATACAAAATTGCTGGCACCCCGAGGTGTGATGGTCTCTCATTTAAGAGAGGAATTTTATTAGTAGAATTTGAGGAATTTAAGAGTGTTATTTAAGTAAATAATGAAAATATCTGGTCCTTTCCATCTGGGTTATGGTTAGCTACATGGTTACACTAAAAGGTTGAAACATAATTCTTCATAATACAGAAGCTAGAATCAAATGTGGTCATTGTGGGGGGAAAAAAAGTTCCCAAGGGGCAAAGGGGAAACTCACAGCTCTGAGGGTGTCTATTGAAGGATATACTGTGGATTTTTTCTCTTTTTCGTGTAGAAGTCTGTTTTCTTCCCTCCTACCATGTTTGTCCTGCTTCTTAATAACCTAAAAAAAACCTAATACAGTCAATACAGACCGTTCAATACAGTCTATAGTGTGGTTATATGCTTTCAGTTAGCTTTTTCCTGATTTCCTCTGCTGATGTACTTGAGCATTGGCCAGCTGAAATGCAGTGGCTTTGTAGTGGCCAGTGCAACACCAGGACTTTTCTCTATGTCAAAGAAGCACCTTGTCATTGATTAGAAAGGAGGACAGCAACTCAGCAGTCTTGTGCTGGATCATGAACGGCATAAATTCAGAACTGGGTCTCCATGCATCTTTCAAATCTTGTTGGTGCGATGTGGTAAGGAAAGAGTGGCAATGCTTACCCACACTTATTTTGAAACCAGGAACTGTGAGTGAGGATAATGCTGGTGCATGCTATCATCGATATACTGCTAAAGAATTCATTTGAGCTCTGTGTTAGTACTGGGGAGCTACAGTTTGTGCTCATTTGACTCCCGAGTGCATGTTTAGTTCTCAGGAATGAAAGTTTCCAATCTGATCATTTTGGCTGTTATAAATCATAGCAGAATGGAGAAATAGCTTATCAGGTGAGGAATGGGTAACAGAAGAATTTATTATATCCTGTATTAACTGCCCTTAGAGTAGATAAGTACAGTCATGGCCTGTTTGGCAAGACTATGCAAATTCCTGTGCTGCACTTTGTTTTCTTAAGGTTTCTTACTTTCCTTGGTAATAGCAGCTGGTGGAGTAGTCAATGGGACTCAAGGTCCATCTGGTGGAAAAATGGGCTTGGGTACATGTGAACAAGTATTTTCCTTAGACAATGACATCTCCTTCCCCTAATTTGAGTTTATGTCTCCCTGTCTTCACCCAGCTCTTACTAAGTGGCCTGAATCTCAGTAAAGGCTTGCTTGGAATATTCTGGTCATCTCTCAGAGGGCCCTGCCTCAGAGTGTACTGCCAAACTGCTGATAGATGCTTTCTTTTTTGGAATAATGATACTGATCATGATAAATAATGAAGTGAAGAGAGACTGTTGTATTTTGGATAATTACCAAAAGGCAAAAAATGGGGATTTGGTTCCCTCCAGCTCACACAATTGTGTATTATAGCAAGGAAAAGTAGCATTGCCATGTACAGCTATTGCTCTTTATTCACCCAAGTAGCGCTGGTCGGTGTCAGGTCCTTTTGGTCTTTATATTACCCATATTCTGATGCTTCCAATTATAGAATCATGGAATTATTTGGATTGGAAGGGACCTTAAAGATCATTTAGTTCCAAACCCCCTGCCATAGGCAGTCTTCCTCTTATGCATGGTATAAAGAGCAAGATTGTCAATGTTTTGGAAATGGCCGAATGAAAGACAGTTTCTATGAGAAACTATGTGCATGAGCAGCTTTCGTTTGTTCACAGTCAGAAGCCATCCTACCAAATTCAGCTGTTGCATTTATAGGCCTGTTCTGTCAAGTCCCAGTGTACTTACAGGTCCTGTTGTCGCTCTAACTGGAGAAACAGCTACTTCCACGTAAGTGTGCAGTAGTGGGACAAATAATGCTTAGCTCTAACATACTCTGTGAGGTCTGGACCACTGCTTAGCTGGTTATTTACATATATATGTATATGTCCTATACAGTTCTGCAACTTGTGTTTTCACTTAAACAAAGCCTATCAATGGAAAGAGACTAGCGTTTTCTAGATTAGCTGTGATTATAGCAGTTTTACATGAGATAGGAATCAATTGTGGATATTCCTTGGAGATACATGCATTGCAGAAGGCCCCGGGGAGTTCTGTCATACCATCAACCTCATCCATCTCAGCCCTAGGGAACTGCATAATTGCTATTCACAGGTTTGTATTTGCTAATGGCTTGGATTGCAGGCAATAACTTCAACAAGATGAATGAGATTTTGGTTGGATCTAACAGTGAAGTTAAAAGTACATCCTGAATGTCAAACATTCTAACAGAGATGTAAGCCTAAAATGGTGTTTAGTCTCTTTCTAGCAGTCAGTAGAACTAGTCATCTGCTTGTATTCCAGTATGTGTTTGAAGTACTTTGCTTGTTCAGCTCTCATGGTGCTGTCAGATTGAGAATCAAAATTCTAAACAAGTCCTTAGACATTAGCACCTTGTATTTAATAAAATTAATGTCTCGTTCAGTGGTAAATATTTTCAATGAGAGAAAGAAAGCTACTACTTTTTAAAGAGAATATCAAAATAAGGAGGAAGGAAGATTTCTCACCTGTTTATCCTCTTCATTAGCTAAAGAACAGGAAGTCATTTTACTTGATGCAACATTTTTTTATTTTTTATAATGGAATAATGCTCCTGCTCATAGATAACAGAGCCATTTCAATGCTGTAACCAATCTGATAGAGCCATGGCTTAAGCTCTACAAATTGGCACTAGCAGCAAATAAGACACATTGATGAATGAGCTTGTATGTTATTTCAGTGTTTAACTGTATTATATAGAATTATGGAAAAGGTATTTTTTCTTCTAGTATATTTCTGTTGGTTTATTATTATCTTCTAATATATTTCTGCTCATAGCAGGTTGTGTATGTGTAAAGCCAGAACCACAAATTATGATGTCTGAAATACTGAATGGCATACAAACTAAAAGTTATAAAATAAATAAGGTAACTTTTGATGATTTTTTTTTAAGAAAAAAAAAAGTCATATTATCATGATATTTTCACATAAGCATTCCAAAATGTGTTTTGGCTTCAGTGTGGCAGAATTACATTGCTCACACGAGTCTTACATTATGTCTCAGTACAGCACAAGTTCTACATTTTGGTCTGTAGAATCTTTATGTTGATTGTTTTTTTCTGTGACAAGGAAACAAACTGAATTATGCAGACCTTGGGTTCGACTCCAGTGGCATTTTCACGTTTGAGTACAGTCTATTACCTTATGTGTCCCTTTCAGATTCCTTCTGTCTAAATCTGGCTATCCTACAAGCTCCCCATGATTTTAACCACTGGGTCTTTCCACAGGCTCAGTAATGCTTGTTAACCCCTGCAAACCAAGATCTAATTAAGAGTTATTACAAGAAGTAATAAGGATCTTCTGGGAACTTTGGCTCTAATCTTCTAAAAATGTGTGCACGAGTCTCGTTAGGATGTTAACAGTAAGATGACTTCTGTACAGAGTTGTCCATGTGAGTTTGCAGAATGGCAGGCTTAATTAGTGTGACTATTAAAAGAATGGCAATGAAGTCAATACATACAAGAAATAAGCTGCAGCGGTGTTTCCACTGTTACTCATTTCTATAGTCAATCTACTTTCACGCAGTTGCTCTTCATAGATAGTGTTGGTCTTTCCCTTAGATTAAATATCTCTTGAATTAATTTCACTTGAATTAATTTTAATCATCTTAGGAAATGCTGTGTGCAACTGTATGTGATCCATCTATTCACTTTACTTTATTATCCATCTCGTCTTTACCAGTACTTAAGAACAAGTATTGTCAACCTAATATTGTTCTCTGTTTAGGTTCCAGGACCAAAGAAGGAGTTGTTCATGGTGTCACAACAGGTAAGATAATTATCTCTCAGTTTCAACTGCTTCCCTACTTTTGTTTAACCAACCATTTATCTGTTAAAAATTTAGGTGTATTTCTTTGACAGCACTCCAGTATTTGAAGGATGGAAAAATGTAGTCAAACTGAGAGGCAGAAAGCAATGTTCATTTTCTCAAAAATGTATAAAGTTTCATGTTTTACAGTTGAAAATGTAAATTTAATGTAGCTGTTTATGTGTGAGGAGAGTTTTCTGAGCAATATTCTGAATTGAAGTCAAGCAATACCAGGATGAGCCAGGAGGCTAATGAAACCAGATTCCTTAACAGAAGGAAATAGCGTGTGTTTTCTACAAGTAGAAAAATCAAGGGTCTTTCTGTTCTTTGTTTATTGCCAAAGGTAAAATATTCAATGCCGGAAAGTTATAAAGGAGTTGGCATAAAATAATGATTTTATTTTTTTTTTCCTGTGAAGAACTTCTTGTAGAAACAGAAAGCCTGGTTTCTGACAGACTATGCCCAAGTCTGTCTCCTTGCGATCTGAGGAGCAACAGTGGTATCTGGAGGTGGGAGTGGGGGAGTGCTACTAAAGGAGGAATGTGGAAGGCAAAGTGTGTAGGGACTTGGACATACGTTGTGAGGACTTTAATCTTTTGCTTTAGGACTTCATAGAACCAGTCAGACAGGACTGATGCTAGTGGAATAGACAGGAACTACTGTGATACATGAAGGAGGGAAAATACCGTGGAAGGAACTTCCTTTATACAGTTGGGATTTTAAGAGCTGAGTAGAAAGGAAAAATCACTGGGAGTGTTTGCAGTTAAGGCAAACAGCAGTGTCGGCAGCTTGTCCATGCCTAAGTCTTTGTGACTATCCACAGTGAAACAGTGATGCAAAATGGAGTTTCACCTCTGCAGTCATTAACAGCTCTGCAGTGTAATCACGGCTGTTATCTGCAGTCTGCATGATTATACCCAAGCTACCATTAAGCTGGCTGCCTCTAGTATAGCTAAGTATAACTAGAGTATAGTACAACTATACCATGACTGTTTCTGTGGCAGCAGAGAATTTCACATGAACTTAATACCTGAGTATCATTGGTATTCTTAGTGGTTCTTCATCCTTGATTGAGATCTACAAATAATGTGGTTTCAGATAAAGTCATGCTACGAGGACAGTATGGACATGCCCCATCGCTTCTTCCATTCCTAAAAGATTCTTGTGACTCATCAACATGTCTCCCTGGCGATGGTTAGGTGGGAAGAACAGAGGGAAATAGCTTACAAGAAAGAAACACATTTCAGAATTTTGATAAACTAATTTGAATTTGTCACAGTTATGAAGGTTTCATTTATTTTTTTAATTTTTTTTTTTTTTTTTTTTTTAGAACTGCATAATTTCTCAGTAGCAACAACACTTTCAAACTTTGAAGTTAATACTGGGCATATATGTTCACATTGGTATTTCTACACTGAAGAAGAGTAACTTTGCATTTCAAATTGATTTGCAGGGTTCATTTGAGATATGAACTGAAACAACTAACCAATAATTTGGAGTGATAAGCGGGTGGCAAAATTAATAGAAGTCTTACATCTATACAGAGTGCAGGAAAACCTGAGCTGACCGTAGTGCATAAAGTCTAATGTGAAATCTTCTGCTATAGATCATGGGACATCTAGAGATGTGAAGAAGATGCTCGGTCAAGAAATTGAAGGTGTTTTTCCCTTAAGCAAATAGAAAACAAATGAGGGTGGGTTTAGAAAATGATTTATTCTTTCTTTTGATTTGGGTACAACCAGTGTGTCATTCATCTGTGCTCACACAGGCCAATACCGAGGATAAACAACTGTAGTTGGATTTAACTTGGCAGTACAAAATATCACAATGCAAATAATCACTTGAGAAATAAGCCAGTAGTACTTTTAGTAACAAAACTGATCAGAACATCCCTCACAGGCCCTCAGAACTTAGCCGCAGGCTAAACAGATCTATGCTCTTGTTGCGAGGTTTAAAATCTCATAATGGTAAACCTCAATTAAGAGAAATATTCAGAGGGATCATTACTGTAACCAGTAGATGATTGCAGTAGAATGAGATTTGAGGCATATGTATCCCATATTATTACAGATGTGGGAACAGCAGTGGATAGCACTAGCAAGCAAGTTAATAGAGGTGATGTTGACTAAGCTGGGCTTTGTGTTAGAATAAAAGGCAAGGCCATTTGCACGTGTGAAACTTGCTGAAGAGGTGGGTTTCTGCAGCGGGCTAGCTTACTGAGGAAGTTCTTTCCTTCCATCTTGATCTGCTGTAATACGTGGAGCAAGACAGGAAATCTTAGGTAGAAGAACACAATTTTTGAAAAGATGTTAAATTTTGTTCTGCAAGATATAAAACAGACTACAAAGCAAAACATAAGGAGAACACATCTGTTCTGTGCTGCAACTATGAATAGAATGTTCAACAATGTTATTGAGAGTTTTAAGCAAAATTCATTTTAGGCAAAAAGCTCCTCTTCCTCTTTAGGAAAAGGGTGACTCAAAGTGAAACACCCAAAGCTTGAGAATAATGGTTATTGTGACACAACTTCTATAATTCTGGCCCATTAAACTGGTTGAAAGGCATTCAGCGGTTGAATGAAAATGGAAAATGGATAGAGGGCAGACTGAAATGTGGCAGTGAGAAGAAGGGACCTAATGCAAAATCCAGAGAGCATAATTTCTAAAGTGAAACAGTATGGGCTTGATAGTAAACGAATAGAGGAATTGCTTGGACATATTAAAATAAATAAAGCAAATCTATGAGGAGTTGTTCTGGAAAGCAGAGAAGGTAAGTGAAAAGAGATTTGGGTTCACTGTAGTGATGCTCTGAGATACAATGTAAAGACACTGAGAAATGCTAGTGAAGCTGTCCTAGAAATTTAATCCATTTAAATAAATGCTTTTAAAGTTGCTGTGTTAACTGTCTTTTAGGATACTTATAAAGACCTACTTGTCTTTTTTTCATAGGACTAGGAGTTTGCCAGTTCTGGTGATCTTATGATGCTCTAGGGTGTTGATATCATGTGAAACTTGAGGTGCAATAACACATTTTGTTACATGAAGAAAAATGATTCAAGAGGCTAGAGACAGTCAAATGTGAACTAGAATCACAGATCCAAATAAATGTGTGTTCACAGTTATTCAGTCAATCCTGTCTTACTGTTTGAGATCTAAGGTCCTGCTAGTTTTGTTATTTTTGAATAGTTTCTGGTGTCAAACCCTTGGCTGGTAAGGGAACTGACACACCTCAAAGTGCTGAACAGCTAAATATGCTTTTCAGCTAGTGACTTTCCAAACCCAGGAATACTAGACTGGGGAGTTCCTTGTTTTAAAGTATGACCCAATTGCACCAGGTTTAGTTGCATCAAGACACTAAAATGAGGATGCCTGGCTGTGATTCACAGGAATAAAGAGAGCAAGCTATTTGTCAGGTTGCCCTTTCTCAGGACTTCTTTAGAGTAAGAAGTGTAGCTTTTTGATCTTATGGGGTGTTAGCTTGTGTATCTGACTTGCCTATCTAATTATCATGTCTCCTGGCCTTTGACTGTAATAATTGATCCATTTTCTTTGACTGTGCATAATTCATCCATCTTGCTCATCTCCCAAGGATAAACGGCTACAAATGTACAGTTTCAAACATGGACTATTTACAGAGCATGTCCTGACAGTCAAAGAAAAGCTCTGGTTTGTGGAAAGCTCAAGGTGAAAAAGCCCTCTAACTCAGTACTTCAAGCAGATGTCCGTTTCCTGAAGTGAAATGAAGACTGGTCTCAACAGTTATGAACCGTAGTCAACCTTTTGCTTAATTCTTTTATCTGATCATTCTTGTGGTGTTTGTTTGTTTGTTTTCCTTAATATTCTTAGTCATTGGTATTCCAGTTGCATTTGTTATAACTCTACCAGGTGTCTCACAGTGAATGTATAAATTAAAGAACCCATGACATACTTATGGCTTCTTTGTAAATGAATTCTTCAAGTACCTAAGGCAATCTGATCTTCTAAAATAAATATTCAAAAGTGTATTTAGTACAGTCAAAATAATGCTATTAATCCAGAGGAAGCATGTACTTTTCATCTACTTCTATTGCTCAGACTGGAAAGCAACGAGTTCTCATTTTGAAATGTTCCAAAAGTTTCACGTTAAAAGCTTGTATTACCCAGTTATCTATGATAAGTAGGGAAAAAGAAACCTTAAATGCCAATAATTTTTGCAGTATTAGAACTTCTATTTCAATGTTAGCCTTGGCATGGCCTTTGTACACCATTCCAGATCACTTACTCCACAGGTGGACACAAGTAATTGGGCTGTAGCACAGTCAAGCTTTACAGCAGCTGATTTACTCTGTTTCTCAGCACTGTGATGCAAAGCAGACATCAACTTTACAAAGACTTAATGGCTTAAGATCATTAAACAACCTAGTATTCAGATTAATTTAATTAGTTGGTATTAACTCCCTGCATTCTGAACTGATTTGTTTGTGTGCACTAAATGCTTTTCCCTTGATACTACTTAGTGTAATCAATAAAACACATAAGACTGGAAACCTATTTTGTTTTTCCTTCTCTTGTTATTAGGGTTACAGAGCTGAAAGTTTACAAAGTTGGAGCTTATTTACAGAATCACTCTGGTAATAGAACTTTGATAATGTTTTTGTATTCCTTAGAAATAGGAAAGTAGAGTTTCTCCTGCTAGTATTAGTGCTTTTGCAGATCTCTGCTATGTGTATAGTTTTCTGGATTTATCTTAATGACTCTGATTTCTGAAAGACAGTATCTTACTAAAAAGCCAGTTTATTGGTTTGGTAGCAGATGATAAGTTCTTATGAAATATATAACATAGTAGGAATTTGTTAGCATCTTCAGACACCTAGAAAGCCTCAGAGTTTCAGTTATATATAGACAGGCTTGTAAACTTACACCCAAATTTAATTTGAGGCCCTCAGTTTTGCTGAAGTTTTCAGCTAGGAATAACACCTAAATCCATGTTTGGCAGAACCAATGTGGTAGGAGCTGCAGTTTTGAGCTGGAAGATGCTGCTTAGATGCCACTCTTTGTTCTTTTTCTGCACAGAACAGCTTGCTTCATTCTTTCAGGGCAGAACCACTTCAAGTTAGGAGTTGACACTTGTATACAGCTTTCCGTAAAAATATGGCTCTCTAGCTGTTGAGCAGCTTCTCTTAGTGGTGACTGTATGGGTCAGTGATTTCTACAGAATCACAGAACGGTTAACGTTGGAAGGGACTTCTTGTAGGTCTCTGGTCTAACTTCCCTGCTCAAATAGGGCCACCCAGAGCAGGTTGCCCAAGACCATGTCCAGGTGGCTTTTGAAGATCTCCAAGGAGGGAGACTGCTCAACTTGACTGGTCTACCTGTTCCCTTGCTCCATCACCTGTGCAGTGAAGAAGTGCTTCCTGGTGTTCAGACTAGGTGGAACTTCCCGTGTTCCAGTTTGTGCCCACCGGCTCTTGTCCTGGCACTGAACAGCACTGAAAAGGGCCTGGTTCTGTTGTCTTTGCACCCCCTTTCCATGCATTCCTAGAGCTTGACATTGGTTAGCAGTGTCAGCAATTGGTTAATTGCTATTGTTGCTAACTGATTAGCAACAGTGTCAGTTGGAACACTTACCTTCCTGTGTCTTTATACACGTTCACATCTGAGGCTTAACATCAAACTGAACATCATCTCAAATCAGCAGTCATTTTTGCTTAAAATTTTATTCTTCTGCTATTGCAATTGTGCATTTTTGCTTTGCATTCTTTTTCTTTATGAACAGCAGTTGTTAAAAGCAGAATTTGATTTTTACTTTGACCTACCACAACATTCTTCTCGTGAAAAACAGGAAATAATGAGCTGGTGATGATGTGCAGCACAGTATGTGAAAGATCTTTCATGTTCTATTATAGAATTAATCTTAAATATTTTTTTAACTAAGTATCTTGCTATTGTGCCAGTAAAGTTAAGTAAAAGTAAGGGGAGTAACAGCATTAATGGCCTGATTCATATTTTTTTTGTTTGTTTGTTTTGTTTTGTGTGCAGTACTAAGCCTTTGCTAGAGACATCTTTTTTTCTGGTAGGAGAAAACAGACTTCAGAAAGAGCTTTCCCAAAACACGCTAATAGCGGGAACTGTAGCCGCTAGATAGTGTGCTTGGTAGGTGGTCATACTTGCCATGACAACGTAATATGAGAAATGTGGTTTTAATATTGGCATCAGGAATCAGGCAGCTGAACTGAAGCATCCATGGTGCACCAAATTTCACTCTATTTCTTTATGTATAGCTTTAGAGGTACACTTTTTGAAGATCTTAAGATAATTACACTAATTATGACTACTGACAATGGAGCATAGTGCAACTGTGCTTTGTCAGAGGGAGGAGTCTGCTTCGGATCAGCTGAGCATGTGAGCCGTTGCCAATATCGAACCTGCTGAACTTGTCTGTTTTAAAAGCTCTGACATTCGAGGTATTTTGGAAAAAGGGAGAATTTTTCAAAACACATATATCACCTCCATACAGGAAAGAAAACAAACAAAAAACACAGAAGAAAAAATATATATATACATAATATATATACACAAAGGATCTTGATTGATACATTCTCTTTTGGCTTTGTTTTCTTCTTCCTTCTGTCTTCTGGGACAGTAGAAAAAGAAGGAGATAGGTGTGGTGGTTTACTCAGGTGGGCAGCTGAGCACCATCACAACTGCTCTCTCATTCACCCTCCACAAAGGGGAAGGGGGAGAAAATATGATGAAAAGGCCACAAGGGTTGAGATAAGGGTGGGGAGATTGCTGAACAGTTATCGTGATGGGCAAAACAGATTCAGAGTAGGGAGATTAGTAAAACTTATTGCTTATTGCTCTAACAAGCTAGAGAAGTGAGAAACGAAAGAAAATAAAAACACCTTCCCTCCATCTACCCTCTTCCACCTCCTTCCCCCAAACAGTGCAAGAGAACGGGGAAATTGGGGCTGTATATGTCAGTCTATAGCACTTCATCTCTGCCACTCCCTCACGGTCACTCTCTTTCCGTGCTCCACGTGGGGTCCCTCCCACGGGATGCCGTCCTTCCCAAACTGATCCTGTGTGGGCTTCCCACAGGCAGCAGCTCTTCAAGAACTGCTCCCACACGGCTCTGTACCATGGGGTCCATCCCCCAGGAGCAAACTGCTCCAGCACGGGTCCCCCACGGGCGGCAGCTCCCCCCAGGCCCCCTGCTCCTGCGTGGGCTCCTCTCCATGGGCTGCAGCTCCGGCCCGGGGCCTGCTCCTGCGGGGGCTCTCCATGGGCCGCAGCCTCCTCCAGGCCACCTCCACCTGCTCCACCGGGGGCTCCTCCACGGGCTGCAGCGTGGAGATCTGCTCCGTGTGGGACCCATGGGCTGCAGGGGGACAGCCTGCTCCACCAGGGGCCTCTCCACAGGCTGCAGGGGAACTGCTGCTGCCTGCCTGGAGCACCTCCTGCCCTCCTGCTGCACTGCCCTGGGGGCTGCAAGGCTGGTTCTCACTCCTAACTATCTAAGCTGTTGTTGTGCAGCAGTTTTTTGTTTGTTTGTTTGTTTGTTTTTCCCTTTCTTGAATCTGCTCTCACAGAGGCACAAACATCACTTATTGTCTCGGTTTTGGCCAGCAGCAGGCCCCTTATCTAACATGGGGCAGCTTCTGGATTCTCCTCACAGAAGCCACCCCTATGGACCCTGCTACCCAAACCTTGCCACATAAACCCACTACAATAAGAAATAAAAAGCAAGAGTGAAACTTACTCAGAATTCACCTCTCCATTTACTGTTTTGTTGTTAATTTCTTGGAAAATAGGACTTTAACACGTATTTTTTCAATATACTACTTTTTTACATAGCTCTGAGATTTCTTTCTACCAATCTAAATAATATGAAAGCAGTACCTATTTCCATCTCAGCACGCTATTCATTTTGTTTCTGAAAGAAACTGCTAGTACTGCTAGTACTAAATCAAACCTTCCCTGAGGATGATGATTGTTTTTCAGCAAAACCCACTTTTTTTCTGGAAAAAGCATGGGGTTAGAGTACTGGATGGACACAATTATATTTGTTGCCAATTTGTATATTATTAGCATGTATATGTTGAAAGATCTTTGGAACAGATTGTTTTTCTGTGTCAATCATAGCAATCTATAAAGCATGCCCTCTGATATGGACAGCTGATAAGAAATTCGGTAAGGAATTAAATCTAATTTATCTATAGAAAGTCATATCTTTGTATATATTTCCAAAAGCAGTCTCTGAAAGGGTTGCCTATCTGCTAAGTAAAATCCAGCCTGCACTCATAAAGAGTGTAATTAGAGCTATGAATACAATTTATGGGTCAGATGGAATTACGTCTGGAGGAAAATATAAGATTAGTTGGAATTACAAAGCTATGTTCTGGATGTTTTTTAAGAACAGTCCCTTGTTTAGATAAGTAAATGAGGATTTTTTTCTTTGTTTTGTTTTGTTTTTGTTTTTTTCTTTTTTTTTTCCTGAAAATCTGGCCCTGTAACTTGAAGGCATGAAGTCATCTGCTCTCCTTATTCTTAGAGTGGTTTCACTATAGCAGAAGCTGCTGTCAGGGAAGAGCACTTGGGAATGAATGAGCAGAAAGAATTCAGTAATACTCTGAAAGGTAGAAAGGCAACCACTGATGTATATGTAGGCTAAATGAGTTGTTGTTTCCCTGGGGCTTTGAAGTAAGCTATTAATCCGCTTTGCTTTGGCATTTTTGGCATTCAATCTTTTTGTAGATTAGTATGTTATGGATGGAAACATCAGCTGTTGGGCAGAAATCTCAGAAAATGAGATAAGATGTTTTATTAGAAATTCTCTGGTCAAGCAACAGTGGCTCTGCTTATTAATCAAGCTTATATATATTAAAAAAAAAAGGTAAAAAGAATAATCAATAGCTCTTGTGTCTAAAGTAAAAAACATCATCTTCCATGCCCTGTAACATGCAGCAAGTGTGTTTGATATGCCCTGTAACATGCAGCAAGCGTGTTTGTAACATGCAGCAAGTGTGTTTGACTAATTGGAATGCATTTCTGAACTGTGCTATATTGAATTTGATTGCTATACATTGCACAGTGAGCTAGGCATAATCAGGGCCCTTAAGTAATGACTTTTCTTCCCTAAAGTACAGCTAGACATGAATGCATATGTTGAATGTCTTTCACATGAAAGAAATTGAGCCACAGATGAAGCTTATTTTTACTTTTGCTGCTCCAGTATGATCAGATTGAGAGTCTCATTTCTGAAGATCCACTTGGGGTACACAAAGTGTAATGGCCCAATGGTTTTTCATAACAATGAGCTGTCAGTCATAAATATGACTCTCTGAAAACATCAGTAAGTTAAAGCTCCCAGAGCTGTAATGCGTTTTTCCATCTTCTGCTTCTCCTCAGTGGCTGAGAAGACCAAAGAGCAAGTATCTAATGTTGGGGGAGCTGTGGTGACAGGAGTGACGGCAGTGGCCCAGAAGACAGTGGAAGGCGCAGGGAACATTGCTGCAGCCACTGGCTTGGTGAAGAAGGATCAGTTGGCTAAACAGGTTGGTTTGTTTACACTTTTTTCCAAATGATGAAGTAAATGATGAGTGGCTTCTGTACCAAGGGGCAGATGGAGTGATTCCTTTTCCATATGTAGATAGTATGAATAGAGGATGGTTTGTGTTAGGCTAAACAAACAAACAGCAAAGAAAATATTGCATTTTGTAGCTTGTATTTTGAATGACCCACGGGATTTGGGAACTTGAGTAGGATTGGGCATCTAACTTTAAAGCCTTCATATATTTGAAGTGTGATCTAATGATGATTCTGAATTAAGTAGCTTCTAGTAGGGCCCAGCAGTTGTACTGCTGCTGTTCAGTTGAATAGGAAGATAATTGTTTTTCCAAATAACTCAGGACTGAAAAGGAACCTGCTAGAGCTGAGAGGTCAAACAGCTGAATCTCAAGTTTAACAGCATGATTTGTATCCTCTGCAGATGAAAAGCAGAAGGGGTCATGTACCAGTTCACTGATACATTGCATCTTAGGTCAAGATGTAGCTGGAGAGTCCCTGTTTTCCACTATTATAATGACATGAACTCAAGAATGCCTCCAAACCATCCTGAACTCATCAGATTAAATTTTCTCTATATTTTATCATATTTAAAAAAAAAAAAAAAAAAAAAAACAGTAGGTACTTTTATTTCAGCACAGAGGTGAATATAATATATTTGCTCAATACCAAATTTCACATTTTATTGCTGATATACTGCAGTCATATTCTTCCACTTACACTAGATGAAAAGAGACCCCTTATAGCTGGTGGGAATAATACTTCCCCAAACATGTGTATTTGTGTTTGGAGACAAAAATAACCCAGAAGAGACAAACATCTCCTTTCATACTGTTTTATGTATGAACATTTGTGTGTTCATAATAGCAAAACTGGGTTATGAAGAATACTAGTATTTGCACAGAAATACGGGTGTCATATTGATTTAGAATGAAGAAGTTCTATGGCATATCTTTTTTCCACTTAGAGTCCAGAAGTGCTGTTAAAATTGAATCCTTAAATGTTCTTCTTTATCCTTATCTGTTGTATTGCTGTCTATCTTACAAATCTGTTGGTGCTTAAGTTAGATGAAGAAAGTGGTATTACATTGTGGTAGGCATTCACTCTGCTATAGTAGATTGGTCTTGAAAATGTGATGGTTTTGTTCTTTTTCAAAGGAGTTTTCTGGGGGGTGTGCTTTTAGTCCCTTTTTGTTCAGATATAAAGAAAATCTTGCTTTTGATGTGCTCACGGTCCTTTGTAAAAGCTATCTTGAAGATTTATAGATTTGAGTATCTAATGAACATGCCAGGGGACACATCAGTATGGTATGACCAGAGTAGAGTAATCTAATATTCACCAATAGCCCTTCAGTAGTTTTAGGTTGAGAATATTCTTTTCTATTGGTAGCTCTTCGAATCCTTTAGTGGGGTGTCATAAGAATCATCATTGTTTTAATATGCAATTGCCTACTTTAGTATTGACCATAACTAAGATTTTTTCATGTTAATGTTAATATATACTTATAGTGCCTTATAAATATAAACCGTGATACAAATCTCGACATACTTTCATTTAGTTCTCTTCTGTATATTGTAATGCTTAAATATGAGTCGTGATGGTTATAAGAGAATAAAATCACATCTGTGAAATTAAAGAACATCCATAATGTGCATGCATATTATTTTATAGTCCTATAAACAGCATCATTATTTTGAACTGATGCTTTGTTCTTTAGATACGCTAAACCATACATTTGATTTTTGATACTGTTTTTTTTAGACTGAGATTCTCAGTCGTGTGCAGTATGGTCACCTAGATGATTAGTATCTATGGCTCTTAAGAGACTACTCTGCATTTCTGCGTCTTACTGTTTTTGCAAGGGATGAACAGCCATTTCAAAAACATTGACATCTAAATTCAGTCATGTAAAGGTATTGTAAAACCTAGTATTTTTTGCATTCATGTGCAGTTCAGAGATACATAAGATTGATTTTGCTTTGGTTTTTCAAGTATAGTGATGTTTGGATGGGGACCAGTTGCAGGTACTCAGAATACCGGCCATGCATATGGGATGGTTTAGTTTCAGTGATTATATCCACACTGGAAGTGGAACACAGGTCCCTTTGAGGAAAGAGGATGGGATTTCCTGAAATAAGAGAAGGTACAAAAGAAGCATACAATGTGAATCTTAATGAAACTTTATTTAAATATCTTTATAACATAATGTCTCTTAAGGCTGTGTTATCCCTAGTCTACCCTAGACTGGGAATATGCAACTATGACTAGCAAATTCATTCCTTGAGCTTGAGTGTGGCTAGCCAATGCCTTTTACAGATTGTTCTTCCTATGGACATCTATTTGAGTTTGCCCTAAAGCAAATGACTGTGTATCCCATGTGCAAGAAGAACATTTGCTCACGCAGAACAAGTCACAAGATTTGACAGGAAAATGCAGATTAAAAGTGGATAGAAACGTCATTACAGGCTGATCTTTTTTATTTTTCTCCACAGAAGACTAAAAAGCATTAGCTAGTAATCTGTTTTAGTTGGATTCTAAATTTCTGATGAATTATTTCTTCCAGTTCATATGGACCTGCAAAATCAGGTCCAAATTCTAACGTTCAGTTGGAGAAACAATGACTTCCTGAGGCCTCTTCCAACCTGAATTATACTGTGAACTCAGAAGGCTGATAAACTCAGCCTCTGTGCAACTGGAGGCCTTCAATTAAGGTCAGGGACTGTGAATTAAATATGATCAGCTGTTTCCCAATGTGTCTGGAAGCCCATATAAACTAACAGTCATTGCTGGGATTTTCCTCTAGTGATTTGCATGCAAGTGTGAAAGCCCATAATCTTGCACTGGGACTGGCATTTTTGTTGTGCCGTGATGGAACTCTGGTTTTGACTTTGAACTCATTGCAAACAGTCTCAGCATTTACCTGTGGATAAAATGGTATTTGTGCAAAGGAAATACTGAGCAAATTCTTGGTAAAACGCTTTCTAGAGACATTTGTATGAGGTTGGCTCCTATAGCTTTTAATACCGGCTGTGTGGCATTTTGCACAGCGCGTGGACCATGACAAGCAGGCATAGCCAGCCAGCCGAGGCCTGCCTGGAGGGCTGCTGTCACACCATGCTGTCAGCCAACATGACAGCTGAGACTAGTGAGTGACAGGGATGACTTGATAGTGCCATTCAGAGAACTGCTCCAGGGGGTTTACACATTGGCAGAAACTCACTACTTAACGCAGTGAGGATGGTTGCAGTTAGTAGGCTTGCATTAGCATTAAAAGGGCTAATGCACTACAAGTAGTGTTTTAATAAATGGCAAAACAATTCTTAAGATTATTTAGAATTCTAAACTTTTTCATGCTTTGCCAGCCTGCATCGACTCAGAATTTTTTTCTAGTTTGTACTAGCTTTTAGCACAGAACCTATTAAAAGCATATGAACTCTTTATAAAGTAGTTATAAATTCAAGCCTAATTTTAAAGTCTACCAGCAACAGTACTTTTATTTGTAATCATTTTAACTCCTCCTGGAATCAGAAATGAACTTCTTTTCATGCTTCCTCCTTTCTGTTAAGAGAAGACAATAAAAAGAAATACTGCAGTATACAGATACGAGATGTGTTTTACATTTTTACATTTATTCTGTGCCTGTGCATCATTTATTTCTGTGTAGTGTGAGTATGCTTCTAAATTAATCATGTAAAAGTCAAAGAAAAATGGAGGATTAATGATTACGTTTGCTGTAGAAATGAACATGGTTTTTCCTAAGTCAAGAAAACTGTAAAATCCTTTGAGTCCTCTATTTTCATGGATGTATAGATCCAGCTAATGTGAAGGGGTACTAGCTAGTGATTAGCTATAATATAGAAAACAAAATATGGATTACAACATTTTTTACTTTAAAAGGGGTAAATAAATAATGGAAGTTCTTAACCTCGCTAAATTCATGTCATTCGTGTTTTGGTTCTCTAACATCTTGGAAATAAATCTGTTTGTAAGTTCACTGATTTCTATGACAAATAATTTTATTTATACTACTCTAGCACCAAAACAAACATACAAACAAACAAAAACCAACCAACAACAACAAAAAACAGCTAAGCTCAAACCTCAAGTTACTTGGAGAACAATGCAAAGATTTAGATAGTAAGATGTGCAACACAGAAAACATAAGGCAAGCAGTATTAGGCCTCATCCTAAAGATCATGGTTGGTATCTGTATGCCCTAAATCTTTATTTTTTTTTCTTTAATAAAGTGTCTCTTAACATATTACGTTCTGAATTATACTTGTGAAAACAAATTACAGTAGCAGATAATAGTTATCATATAAACAAAATATAGTTAGAGAGCAGGTAATAGAGCTCATTGGTTTATTTACCAAGCTTGCAGGGAAGAGTGAGAAGATTGCTCCAGCTCCAGCTGTTCATTGACATAGAGCAATGCCCCTTCTTCATCTCCTCTGCTTGTCCTTCCTAAGGAGCCTGTATCCTTCCATTCCAACACTCCGGTCATGGGAACCATCCCACCACGTCTCCATAATGCCAGTTCATAGCCTTGCAGGCGTACACACATCTCGACCTCCTCTTGTTTATTCCCCATGCTAGGTGCATTAGCATAGAGACATTTAAGTTGGGCCCCTGCTGAAGCTCACTTAGTGGTCAGAGTGGCTGGAATTCCTGTGTGCTGCTCTTCAGGTGCTCTCCTGCTGACCCATGACCATGTCCAGGCTCTGGGCATCTAGCACTGGCACTGGTATCAAACTGGGGAGAAGTCCTTCTACATAATTGTCTTATACTGAAATATCCAAAAGCATTTTAGTAGTTTTCTTGGGAAGTTCAAACAGACATTTTCTCATTTTGTCTATTTATAACTTTTGAAATATAATGTGCATAATTCCTTCTGTGAGTTAATACTGACATGACAGTTGTAAAAAGTTTGGAACTGTTAAAACTGATTTTTAATGTACTTTTTTTTTTTTGTGAGTAACATTCCAGAAATAGGTCTAATCATTGTAAAATTTGGTTTTAAAATCTGCATTTTGATAGAATATAAGTATCTCCTAGGGTTCTGACCACATTTACATGCAGCGTACACTGCAGAATGCTTGTCTTATTGAAAGATCACTGTTCCCTATCTTCTCACCAGTCTGTACATGAGTCAATTAGTCATAAAAAGTTGAGCTTGGAAAAACAAAGGAAGAGCTACTGAGCATAGACATAGAATTCCCTCATTCAGAAATGGAATTACGGTGGGTTTTTGTTTGTTTGTTTGTTTTTACCACCCTTCCATTATGTTTCATGCTTTTAAACTGCTGATGTCCCTAAACGCTATTAGACCCCAACAAATAGCAGGACAGTAAGCATGAGACACATGAGACTTAAGCTGCTGTCCTCTTGTTGTAATGAGCAGGTTTATTCCTTTCCCCAGGAGCTTATTATGGCTAAAACATAAAGTCATAAATTAAGGAAATAAACTGTAGTGAGATTTCAGAGTGGCAAGTGCGGAAATAACTTATATCCTATTAACTTCCAGACCCGGTGCTTTTCTACAGACACTGTAGAGCAAGTAGTCTAAGAGGATGCAGCATCATCTAATTGCCTTCCTTAACTACTTCACTCCATTACTTCTTGCCATTTCTGGCTCTAATGTAAGGCCACATCTGAGAATGGACACGTTTGTGATTAAGTATGTGTAATCTAGATCCCTGGTGAGCCTGACAAGCAGCCAGAAGTCTAACCCTCTGCTGTGGTTTAAGCTGGCATGCAGCTAAGCACCACACAGCCATTCGCTCACTCCTCTCCCTGCCCTGCCATGGGATGGGGCAGAGAATTAGGGGGAAAAAGGTAAAACTCATGGGCTGAGATAAAGACAGCTTAATAGGACAAAAAATAGAGGGAAATAATAATAATAGTAATAACAATAAAAGAGTATACAAAATAAGTGATGAATAATGCAGTTGGTTATCACCCGCTGAACAATGCCCTGCCTGTCCCTGAGCAGAAGCAACTTCTCTGTCCTCCCCTCTGCTCCCTTTCCCTCCCACCAACCCCACCCCCCACATTTTATCATTCATCGTGATTCCATATGGTACGGAATACCCCTTTGGCCAGTTGGAGTCAGGTGTCCTGAGTCTGTCCCGTCCCAGCTCCTGCTGCACCCTCAGCCTCCTCACTGTCAGAACAGTGTGAGAAGCTGAAAAGCCCTTGGCTCAGTGTAAGCACTGCTCGGCAACAACTAAAACATCAGTGTGTAATCAGCATTGTTCTCATCCTAAATCCAAAACACAGCACCATAGCAGCTGCTAGGAAGAACTTTCTCCCAGCTGAAATCAGGACAGCCTCTAAACTTGAACCAAGCAGTGCCAGTTCTGCCTTGTGGTGCAATGCAGAGGGTGCAATTTTTGGTTGTTCAGAATTGGCCCAGCTGTGGTTCTGATGGTGACACTCACGCGTTGTCTGTGGAAGCAATTGTAGCAGTAGACTGTGCTTTTGGAAAGCTTTCAAAGGTGATTTGCGGTAGAAAATCTACCAGACAGTGTTGTCTTCAGGGAAACCAAAATGTGATAGATGACATATAAGCAGGCCTGCTTATGTAGTCACAACTGAGCATCCATCAGACAATACTTGCTCTCAAATTTCTATTTAAATTATAACGAAGAGCATGTAGTTTGAGATAGGGTTGCTTTTTCCCTTACCATTTTATTTCTTTATCTGTGCATAATGTATGAATGACTGCTGCAAAACAGAGAGGGTATTTATCAGCAATTAGTGTTGTTTCCTTTTTTAATGTATGTAGATGGATTGAGAGTAGAAGAAGAAGGGAAGAGATTAATCCCCATTAGGGGATCCACATTGTTCACAAGCTGAATCACTGAAAGCCCCTCTTAAGAGAAACCATTTGTTAGTTTTTTCTTCAAATTCACAAAGTAAGTGGGATTGCCAAGTGAACTGAGATCAGCCCTTGATTACAGTAGAGCCGGACTGATTTTGGCTGGGCCTTTTGTACAGGGGATTGAACTCTTTAAGTCCCAGAGTTACCAGGAGTATATTGTATAACAAAACACTTCTGAAAATCTAATCCATATTTCTGAAACAAGTAACACAGGAAACTTCAATTTATTGTAAAATATAAGGCACTTCCAGGTAGACAATATTAAGATCTTGAATCTGCTTTATGAACACAGTCAAATCTCTATTTGAACACTGAGACATTGAAACACTACTTGAAATATTTATGAGGCTGGGTAATGTCGAGATGAATATGCACAGGAAAATAACAAAAACTTTGGAAAAAGGGATGATGCCTGACTCCAGCTAGGAGTGCTAGAGTTTTAGTGTTTGTTGACCAGAGTGGTGAAGTGCTAGGAAGATTTTGAATTGTGACCTGTTCCTAGCCTCCCTGGTTAGCTGAGAAAAGGCCTTTCCCGTTGTGGGGTTCATTGTCAGTATTTTTCCTCGGAGGGCAAAAGAGCAGTGTTTAAAGGCAGACTGTTCTCTGTGTTAAAGCATTTCCATGTATTGACATCTGTGACTCAAACAGAACAGGAGTTGTTTGAGTCGCAGAGCAGGATAACTTGTGTGGTATTAGCTAGATGTCCTGGAGTTTATTGCTCTTCATTAACTCAGAAACAACTATCAGTTTAATGTAAAGGTCTCATGGGTTTTCCTGGCTTCCTGCAGTGGGATAACATTTTACTGCCGACTGATGTTCCCAGTCTACCTGCTGCCTTCTGGCCATAAAATATTCCTAATTATCCACAGAGGAATTTAGATTGTGGAGCTTTTGGGTGGCTTCGTAGTGATCTTTCTTTTCTAGCAATTGCTCAACTGTGGATTTAGCTTCGACCCTAGAGAAAAAAACTACCTTCCTCACCCTGTTCCTAAAAACTCTTTGCTAGCTAATAGAGGGATGAATGCATTCTGCAATATGAGTTTTTCATATTTAATGAACATTTATAGATCTATCTACAGTAGCAAAATACATCTTTAATTTGTGAAGGAGAAACAAAAGACCTTTCCCGTGCTTTCATCAGGTGAGTGACGTCTGCAGGCTTTGCTTGTTTGCAGTCTATGCTTTTTTTTTTTTTTTCTCTGTTGTGTTCCTTACGTCTCCATTCCAACTCTTTCATTCCCAGCTTTCTTTCTAACCTAATATATGCCCCCATAGCATGTTCCAGGCTGCTGTGTTCCTCTCTCCTGATCCTGGTTGGTTGTGTACACAGAGACTTAAGCTGTGCAAGTCCCCCAGGCTCATGTGGCACCAGTTCTGTTTCACAGTGTTCCAGTCTTTCCTATGCATCCATCTGTGGGATTTCATGCAGTGTTCACAGCCGTATATTTTTCCCTGTTCTAAATAGTTGCCAAACCCATGTTAAATATTCAGGAAAGTGCTGCTTGCTTAGAGCAATATGTTTAAGTTCGTTTGGGGATGATTCATATTCATGCCAACTATTCCTGTTTGTGCCCACTGTTGCACAAAAGATTTTGCTGTTTCAGACAGGAAACAGTTTTATGTAACCCATGATAGCTGTGCAGACCTAACAGTGGTATTTTTGTAAAGCTTAAGGTACAGGTTTGATAACCTGTAAGTCTCCTTCTGCTGTGTTTTGGTCTCTCTTTTCTCTGCTGGCCAATATCATGTGTTTAAGCACAATTCAGTTACCCTGGAAAGGCATGGAGTTTAAATGTGATTCATTTGGTGCCTATCTGGAAGTCATCTTCAGAGGGTCTGTGAAGATAGCTGGTGCAATTTGCTGATATGGTACAAGCCAAACATTGCAGTCGACAGTTTTTAGCTAGCAAAAAGTTAGTGACAGGTGCTGAAGTGACATTTTTGGCAAAGCACTGCAACATTTGTTTATGTCTGCCAGTCTCTGTTCAGCAGAGCACTGCAGTGAGGTGCTTGATAGGTACGAGTGGCAAACTGAGGTCCTGGATTGCTGTGCTGATGAGAGTACAAAACTTGAAAATGACTCGGGACTGAAGTGTAGAGGAAGTTTCTCTGTGGAGAAATGAGGTGATCTGTATTTTCAGAATATCATCTAAAAAGCCAGACAAACAAAAAACACCTGTAAAAGAGAGGAGGGAGGACGAAAGACAGCAGAATGCTTTGGTTAGGATTACCTACTTACTGCCAATGCTGTAATTATTACTATTAGTAGAAGGGGAGTTTGTATAAGGAGTAGTGATAATCAGCAAATATCAGTGGCATACCCCATTTTGATGGCTATTTTGACCACTGATGGAACTTCCTAAAGAGTCTACGTGTGTCTGCGACTTCTCCAAAGCTGCTAGATTGACACAACTTTTCTACACTAAACTAACATCTGGCTTTCACCTGCTTTCAGCTCTGTTAAATCTGCCCCTTAGAGGAATTTAAGAGGCCTGTATAAGGATTATTGACAACCATTTTAGTTGCAAATTACTTGTCTCCAAGTACTTGTTTCAAAAGTTTCTAGCTTCTAGTCTAGAGATCAGAATTTGTTACTGGAGAAAGCTAAATTGAATATCTCAGAAATGCTTCTGTAAAATGTAGATTTCAGACTTTTTTTTTTTTTTTTTAAACCAGTGTCTTGTCTAATGCAAAGTGTTTCCTGTGAGGAAACTGGATGTGTGAGCTGCTAAAGATGTCCTCCAAGAACTGATTTTTGCAAGAGTGAAGCAAACCCAGATATGGATTTTGAAATGTACTGGGCATACTAATTGTCCTCTAAGGTTTTGGTGTTTGCTTGCAGAGCTGTTTGCTTATGTTTTGTCAGAACGTACCCAGCTAATAAAGAACTTCTTCTTTTGCCCTGCTTAGTAGATCAGCCACAAACAGAAAGAGGAGCAGTCTGTAACTGTACTTCCTTCACAGATGCATAAAATAGGATTTGTGCCTTTGAGGCTGCTTAGGCCCTCTTCCCCACCTCCTACTCTGTGCTATGCAGAAGGGATATCACCTAGAGCAGCTGACCCTCCCAGTATAATTTCAGCTGTGCCTGTTTCTTCTCAGGGGCTATGGGACAAAGCAAAGGCTCCAGACTTTTTTTTTTTTTCTTTTATTTTCTTTCTTTTTTTCTTTTCTTACAACTTGGCATTGTGAAGTGTAATCCTTTCTTAATGTACTACTATATGTAAAGGAGATACAGGGATTTTTCACTTACCAATTCACCGTGATGGGTTAAGTGTCCAAAGGATGCACTCTGGTCTAAACAAAGGTGTATGTTTCCCACCATAGAGCGGTGGGAAAAAATCAATTAGGGTGTCAGAATGAGTGTCACTCATAAGAAATGTGTTCTTATCCATAGAGACAGCTTTTGTAACATGGACGGTCCATTCCTGCTGAAGAAGGGAAGGTGCCAGTAGTTGAAAAAGTTATCAAACATTTCAGTTCAATACTTAACACCTGGCATATTTTACCCATGTAAGAATTACATTCTAAGATGCTTGTTTAACCCATCTGACTTCGCTGATGCTTTCTGTCATTGATCTGAACAAATGCTTCTTTTCAGGTTCCTAGTTGTATCAGGTTTAAGGGGACGGGTTGCTTTTAATTTTGTGCTCACAATATTTTATCTTACAAGTCCCTCAAGGTATAAATTACAGAGTTCAGATAGACATATTGCATTTAAATGATTTGGTAGAGAAAGATCAGAGATTGAACAGAGCTGAAGGCTGAATTAATTTCCCTCTGTGGAAATAGTTCTTTAGACAGGTCAAGAGAAAAGTCACTGGAAAGGTGATGTCAATTTGAGTGTGTTTCATGCTGGCACTTACACTGAAGAAAGATTTCCCCTCCCCCTCATCCCCACCATGTTCTTAGAAATTTATCTGAAGTGCATTTTCTGTATTTGGTCATGCTGGGCCAAGGCATTTAGCAGCTAAATGCTCGTCCTTGTACGCAGCATCAAGACAGCCTGTGCACTGCCCTGTTGTTAGTTCTTCTTGTTAGCTTAGAATTTATAAAACAGATTTTTCAAACGAGGATGAGGTTCTTTTTTCCAAATATTATGATTTCAAATAAATTTCATGGCTTTAGTTTAAAAAAAAAAAAAAAAAAAAAAAAGTAAAAAGGAATAACTCGTGGCTTTAAAGGAGGAAATGTGTTAGAATAAAGCTGACCAGCTGTCTAAACCAGTATAGTGAATTTGCTTTTCATGGTCATCAGAATAATGTTTCCTTCACAGTCTATTTTTGGAAGGGGTGGCATGCTCATCATTCACAGGAAAGGTAACAGATTTAGTAATGCTTCTTTCCACCTCCTACACACTACCAATGCATCTATGAAATAAGGATTTAAAGTCTTAATTCTCTTTGCAGATTTTTCCCTAAGCTTCATTTCAGAGGTGTGTTTATAATGCAGCTGGTAGGGATTCTGTAAATGCTTGCTGTTTTCCAACCTGGGGAAATAAGGGAAGAATTATTGAAACCACTATAAAAAGCAAAACATAGGTCTTCCTCTGGAGTCTGTTGGGAGTGGCAAAAGCCTTGATGTTGGTTTAGATGAGGGTAGTTGATTTGTTTGTTCATCATGTTCCTGGGTTCTTTGTTCCTTAGCTCAATTTTTTTACTCTAGATTACAAGTGTGGTACGTTACAGGCAGTGAAGTATCTACATAGAGTCCTTCACTGGCTTCTTGAAGGGCAATCAAAGTTGGCAGTTCGTGTCAGTATGCAGGCCACGAGAAGAGAGCATGGAGGACTATAGGTCATACTTGAAATAACATGGGAGAATGTAACTGGTCAAGATCTCTATAGCGATGGCAATCACCTCCAAGCTACGTTGTTCTGCTAGCTCAGGCTGTTAAGAGCATTCTGGTACCTGAAGTTCTGTGTGTGCTAAGGAACGCTTGGCATTTAAAGTTTGCCTGAGGAGAAGGTAGCTGTTTTAACCAGGACAGACAGCTCTAAACCCATCCTGGCAGCATCCATTAATGAAATGCTGTTGAAAGTTGCTGTCACACTTTGTGTTGGTAGATCTTGTTAACCTGGCAGTGTGTTCTTTGCAGTAATTATTACAAAGCCAAGTACATAACTATGTTATTGCAGATGGATTACAGCAGTGCCCAAGAAAGCAAAACAAACTTAGTTTGCAGGTAAAGTTTTCTCTTTAACTCTGCCACCGCTACTCCCTGCAGCTCTGAAATGTGTGCTCCTGCGGTATACCACACAATGATCAGCTCCACTGTGGTCTTCGGCAATTGCTCAAATCAGCTACCAGGCCATTAAAAGTTGCAGATTTTAGATCTGGAGGTCTCTAAGGTCTCTGGTTTTGAAGCCATGCCTCCTTGTCTGAGGGGGCTTTAATTTTGAAAGCTCTGAAGAGGTGAGAGCAACTGTAGTTTTGCAAAGGCAGCATGAAGGCTGGTCGTGTAACAATTACTGCACTAGCTGGGTGCTTAAAGCTCAGACTGCACTGATGGCAGCAGCTTAGTTTCTGGGCTCTGGTAAGCTTTTAAGTGTGTATATTAAAACCATTTAGTTGATACCCTTCACAGGGAGAAATCAGAAGGAAAATGACACATCAGGTATTGTGTGAAGTTTGCGGACTGCAATGTGCATCCCATGTCAGTACTTTGCTACCATTTTAGAAATCACACACAGATTTAGCTAAAGATTGATCATAGCTGTGGATGGTCTGTCAAAGGTTTTCTTGACGTTAAAATGATAAGGAACTAGTCACAGCTGTCTGTGGAATGATAATGCTTTGTCTTCTGCTTTTCAAACACTGATTTGTTCAAAATAGTTTTAATATTTGTTTATTTGTTTTATTTATTTATTTTGAAGAGGAAGAAAGCTTTTCCTTTGTTGTGAAAGTACCCAAATCACTTAGGTGAATGAAAGCAAGTCTGTTCAGCAATGCTTAGAGTAACTCTGTGCACAGGGTTTGGCATTCACAATCATATGCGTCTTAGTACCTCTGCCATCCCTTATTCTTTTCAGCCTGTGGTGGAAGGGAAATGTTGCTACAAAAATGTCCTTTGGGGAAAGAAGAGGCAGAAGTCAAGTAGCTTTTAGATCTAGAAGCATGCATTGCTGTTCTAGGACATGCAACTGTAGGTTTCTTTCTCACCTGTTATTGGTATCTCCTCTGAAATGCTCTGAGGTTTTTTCTCTGCATCCCCTAGGTAGGAAAAGTCACTTTTGTTTTGTGGAGACAAAGATTGCAGTGGGGGCAGGTTGGGTTCAGGAAATATGGAAAGGCTGGGGAAGGGAGGTCTGATGGCCAGGGTGTAAGAGGAAAAAGAGGATGACCATGTGTGAGAGAGGGTAGCTCTCTTATTTCCTTAATGTTCAAAACATTGTGGGGCAACCTCTTATTCCTGTTTCCTTTGGGATATGGGATGCTGGCTTCAAATTCCACCTAAATCTCTGCTGCTGCTGTTCCCAGTGTGCTGTTCCCAGTGAAAGAGGGCTCAGCCAATGGTACTGTGTGTGCAATGGTTTCTACCTTTCTCTTACACCCAGCTCATTATTTTTTGCTGGGTAAATAGTGGCTCTGAAGTCTAGCTGCCCTGGAATTTGAATATTTCAGCTTGATGTTTTGCCTTTTTATTCAGCGTTGGGCATTAACATAAATCCTATGGGAAGAAGAGATTGTGTCTTAGATTCTTTATTTCCTCAGCCACCTTGTGTTGGTAGACACTGGTCTGCCCTCCACCAGGATGGCAAGGGAAGTGATTGTCCATCGTACGTGGCATGACACTGACACACAAAGCAAGTGCTGAGAATTTCAACAGGGCATGAAGAATCTTCTTGCAGGTGTTGTCTCTCCTCTGATTCATATTTACTGTTTTAGAAATGTTTGTTGGGCATATACCACAGCTGTAACCAATTCCTGCTCCTGAACTCTCATGTAGCCCGATAGATCAGAACTGGATTGATGCGTTCTTGCTTTTCTTCTGAATCATAACCTTACAAGTCAATTTTTTTATTACCCTTATGCTCAATTTCAGTTATTTAAACTGAAGACTAACTTGCTTGCCCAGATGTAAATAGGTACGGGATTTTTATCCTATGGGTCTATGCTGGAGGAACTGAAGATGTAATTTTTCTGGATACATCTTTATAAATGGTGATGATGCAAGGGAAATAAGATCTTAGCTTGACTTTGTGGCTTTTCTTTACATTTAGATGAGCATATCTGCTATTCAGAGAGAAAAAAACACCTGTCATAGCATTTACTAAAGATTCCTTAGAAGGAAGAAAACTTGAAATAGCATGTAATTTTTGTTGTGACATGAACTGTCCCTTGCTTGCAAAAATCATGTCAACTTTGCTGTTAAAATCATGACTGAGTTTCAAACTACAAAACTACAATATGTATTATACTAATGAAGAGCTACTGTGTTAGTGTCTCGTCTGTTATGTCCATTATTGTAAGACTGTCATGTAATTTCAGATTCACATCTTAGACACATTGAATTGTTTTGTTTGTTTAAATCTCTTCTGAGGGGGAAGAAGGAATTTGCCTGGCTCATCACCAGACATTGCGGCCTGTCCTTTGGAACAGGGTAGATGGGTATCTATCTGTTGATCACTGGCTCTTTTTGTTAACAGAACGCGTAAACATCTGACAAGATGCCATGCAGCATGTGCCACAGTCTGAGACTGGTTAGAGAGGTGGGGACAAAGAAATACAGCTCTCCTGTTTCCTTTTGCCTAACAGGAGCCTTGTCTTCCTCACAATGAGGCATTGCATAAAGTTTTCTCACTTGTTTTGGGATGAGAAACTAACAGAAGAGGAGTTTGAAAGATCTACTAGTAGGAAGCAAGTATATCTTAGGAGTGAGGAAGCCTTTGGCTGATGTTTGAATTGAACTATGGATGTGAAGAAACACAACTTCAAGTCCAAACTCAAAAGACTAGACAGTAGTTCAACAATTGCGTGCTCTGTGGAATAGCACTGGGGGAGACTCGGCACACACTTGCCAGTGAGTTATGCGTGAGAAAGAAGCATTCACTGAAAACATATGCTTGTGCTTGAGTGCATGCTACTCATTATCAGCTATGTCTGCGTGTGGTAGACAGGGTTAATTACTGTAATATGTTAACATTAAAATTGGAAGTGCATCAAGGGTAAAATTCAATCACAGAATCACAGAATGCTTTGGGTTGGAAGGGGCTTTAAAGATCATCAAGTTCCAACCCCCCTGTGATGGGCAGGGATGCCACCCACTAGATCAGGCTGGCCAAGCCCCCATCCAACCTGGCCTTGAACACCTCTAGGGATGGGGCATCCACAGCTTCTCTGGGCAACCTGTGCCAGTGCCTCACCAACACTCTGAGTGAAGAATTTCCTCCTAGCTTCTAATCTAAATCTCCCCTTCTTTTAGTTTAAAGCCATTCCCCCCTTGTCCTGTCATTGTCTGCCTGAGCAAAAGGTTGTTGTTCTTCATCCTTTTTATAAGCCCCCTGTAGGAATTGAAAAGCTGCAATGAGGTCACCCCAGAGCATTCTCTTCTTCAGTCTGAATTTCACCAGCTCTCAGCCTTTCTTCATAGAAGAGGTCCTCCAACCCTCTGATTAACTTTGTGGCCCTTCTCTGGACCCATTCTAACAGACCAACATCCTTCTTGTGCTAGAGGCCCTAGACCTGGATGCAGTACTCCAAGTAAATTCTTCTATTTTTTGGCCATTCAATAGTGCTTTGGTGAGCAGGCATACTGTACTGTAGTCAGTGGTGTTGGCCATGAAGTAAGGAGGGGTTCCAGCATTTGACAGGGAAAACAATCAAAAGTGAATGGGCATACTGATAATGTAAAATAATCTGAACTACATACACAGGTTTATCTTTATGAGTAACTGATGAAGTGGAACAGCAATATTTTTTTTTTCCTTAATAGGATGCTTTCAATTGTGGCTCTAAGTAGATTGAATACACTGAGTGTATAGTTTCATTAATCAAAGTATGTCCTTGGGATGTTTCCATGCAGATTTTTTTCTGGTTTTCTGGACTGTGCTCAGAACAGTTGTGACATGTTTCTGCTTCGCTTTTACTGTCAGAGTAATGCATGCCTTGGGTCACAGGCATTCAGATTTTTGTTAATCTTGGGCACAAAGCTTTATTGAATAGTGATCAGGAAGAAGCTTCTAGAAGCTGGAAATTATTGCGATATACAATCTTTCTGGTATTTAAATGTGACATGGCAATATTTTGTTCTTAGTAGTGGCATTCCACAGCATGTTTTGTCGTCCTCTCTACATTACTGTGGGAATCAGCATTATTCATCTGGGTGGGTGCTGTATTCCAGAGACATCAAGCAATAGGTGAATAACATCCAAATAGCACAGAGCTGCAAGAAACATTCGTACCATGAAAGAATGGTTCTGGGGTCTGGTAAATTCATCGCTTGATCCCATTTCATATGAGACTTTGCCTCATGAAGAAGGATTGTCTGAAGCCTGTTGACTGCTATTTCAGTTTGTATCATTTCATTGATCACCCTGGTATGTCTTGAAGATTGGTAAGATTTTAATGAAACTACAATTTATTAGGAATGAGAGGGTAAGGCTAGTATGGTGTCAGCTGGACAAAGGTGACAGTTCAGTTTTGTTCACTTCCTTTGACGATAAGCTTTATCTCATTTTTTTCCTCAGTCATGTCAAGCGTGGACTGACACTCCTTGAGGGTGAGTTCAGAAGGGAAGGATAGGGGAAGACAGGAAGGGTGAGTTCAGAAGGGAAGGACAGGGAAAGAAAGGAAGGAACGATGCTGTTACTTACGCCTAAAACACTTGTGTTCTATTCACTTGGCATCTGCTTTTTATTCAGGATTACTCTGGCCTTAAATATGCCATATCAACAGTTTTGTTCTTCTAGACTGTGCAGAGACTAAACATCTGAGAATCTGAGGTAATTTGGTACAAGGCCAATTTCAAACTGAATACTGTATTCCACTTCTTGATCATCAGTACTGATGTAATTGTGATATTAGTAACAAGGTGAAGAAGCACAGAAGCCAGAGAGTAGGATGCTCTTGTCACGTGTTTTGCTCTTTAGCAGCGGATATATGAAATAATGTTCAGTGAAGCACTGCACAGAACTGCTTCACAATGAATAAATAAATAAATAAATAAATAAACACAGATGTGAGTAGTTCTATTACACAGTACATCCAGACTAACATATATTTGCTTACCTGAAGAAGAACTGTATCAAGATCCAGCTAGTCTATAGTTAGTCTATTGTTTGTGCTTTGGTCAGTGACAAGCATACATAGCCTTTTAGCTTATTTTCCCCTACTAGCGTATTTACTCCTCTGTACACAGACTTCTGAATTCTGTAGTAAGTGATAATAATTTAGAATTATCCTATCTCTTTTTCCACTTTCCACTTCATTTTTTTTTTCTTCCCAGCTCATGCAGTTTGTGTCTTAAGCAACATTCTCTTGGTAATACAATAAGCTATCAGACCCTTCTTCAAATTGCCAGAGAAGCAGACAATTTTTGCACAGTGATGGAGTCTTTATATAGCTGCTGAGCATACCAGATAGAGCTATTGTAAGGCTGGTCAAGTTGCAATGCAATTCAGTTCTTGAACAATTATTTTGTGAGGACTGGGTGGTAGAATACTGTATATTCTAGCCTTTGTCCTTCACTGCATGTCCATCACTGGAAGGAAAAGTGTTTAGGCAGAAAGGGAGCAGAGCTTTTGTCTCCTTTGTAGTTTGGGTTCATTGAAAATTATCCCATCTTATTACTATTAGTGATTGCAGATGGAGCCAAGTTTACGCCAGGGAAACATTTCAGAAGAACAGAGCTGCAGCTATTAAAATTTCAGCGAGACGTATGTGAGATTTTGCACCATAGTGATTATACTTTCAACTTCAGATAAAGAATTTTGCCTTGCTTACTTTTGCTATATCTTACAATGCATAGTAATTCTTTCATCCCTGTGATTTATGTATTAGCCTAGTACTTGGACTGTATTTGAAATGTTCCCTACAAGAACTCATATCCAGTAGGACGAACTATGATAGCAGCATTGTTCTATGCGTGTTTCTCTTGGCTTTCTTCTTCTGTGTCATATTGTTTAGACAGGACTGTCTCAAATCTTGCATATAAATATCTAGTTCTGTTTGAGGTAGGAGCTGAGAAACTGAATCAAGTGTTCAGTGCTGGTTAATATTTAAGGATGCAGTTAAAAAGTACATATTCAGACATCCTGAATTGAAAACAGTGGGCTCGTATATGACTTCTCATGGTCAGTCCAGATATGATAGATATAGATGTTGCAAAAACAACTGGATTTGCATGGTTCAGCTCCATTCTAGAAGACAGTGAGCAACATGAGGTCCTGGTCAGTCTCTCCACATTGACTGCAGTAGCTTTGAGACAGCTCCTCATGGAAAATGAATTAGTTTACCTCTTCTGTGGCTGGAGCGGAGGATTCTTTATGCCTTAATGGGTGTCATTGAGGGAAACCTGTGCACAGGGCAGTGTTGTCCCAAAGCTAATCGTGTTGTTACTTCTCCTTCTGTACCTCTAATACTGGACCAGACTCACCAGAAACACCTCCCCAGTCACAAGGGATTGACTGCTAAGTGCCTTCCTCAAATCCATTATGAATTGAAATAAAAGCTTTTGAGTAGAACATTACATGTTTTTTTAGTAGTCTTTGGGTGAAGAGTCCTATGCTGTTGCCTGAAATTGAACTGTATCCTGAGGAGTGTATAATTTGGATGGATGAATTAATACAATACTCCAGACTTCGTAGGTGTACTGTGGTTTTTGCTTTAGGATTTTTTTTATGTTTTATACTGAAAAATGCAGCAGTGTAATCCACTAGAACAAGAGACACAAACATTCAAACTGACAAAAATCATTTGTTCTTACACTCCAAAGAGCATGCAGATTATTTCAAAAAAAAAAAAAAAAAAAAAAAAAACACACACACAACTTCCAAATGTCACTTTTCATCTTTAGAACAGATGCTTCTAGTCTGTTGGAAAGCTGAGTCAGGAAGCTTAGATTCCTCTTACCGTTTGGGAGGCAGAAGAAGGTGTTCTACTACTTAGTCCAATTAGTAATGCTGATGTCAGAGGTGGGAACCTGAACTGGCCAGTTGTCTACCAGACGTAGACCTATACGTAAGTGCAGATTCACTGCCTCGGTTTTGATTTAGGCACCTACAGGTAGTGTTCAGATGGTTTATTAGAGCATCCTCTGTGACTTTGGCACCAGTCTAAGGATCAAAAATCTTTTTCATGCTGAAAACTACTGCAGATCTGTCCTTCTTCCTGAGAGTGCAGAACAACCTACGAACATCACTGCAGGGTGCCTGACTTCCATGATGTGAAAATTAAGTTGCAGGCCAGTCCCAGAGGGAGACAGTGCTGATTTTGGAGGGCAGAGCTGGATGATCAGTGTCACATTCCTCTACAAAAATTATTTGTATTAATTAAAATTTGCCAGCACTCCTAAAGCATTTTAGAAACCATGCTGTCAACAGCTTCTGAATGCTGAAAGAAATGTTGACACCAGCTGTCTACTCATGCACAGCCCAACCCCCATGAATCACTTGTCCTCTCAAATTCAAACTAATTAAAATTTTATTTGGGTGATGACTGTTTGTCTTAAGCTTTCTGAAGCTTAAGTTACAGTAACAGGAAAAAAAAAAAAAAAACTCAGCAGCAATCTCTTTGGACAATGTTTCTATTTAATAGCTTTTAATATAAAGACAAAGGGGAGTCTCACAGAGCAATGTGAAATTCAGACATGACACTGGTTTCTTCAGATTCAGAAATGCAACTTTTGGTATTACTGCTTCGGAGGGTTCAGGGCTAGATTATACCTACAATGTCCGATTTAAATTGTTTATTGTGCTTGTTGAAATTACAACAGTCACTGAATTCTTTGATGTTGCTTATGATGTTAAATATTTAGTGATTTTTGAAATGAAAAAATGGTGGCTTTTTTGGCCTTCTACACTGTTGAATTAAAATGAAATGTTTGAATTAAAAGACACTTAAGTGGCTAGATCTTCAGTTAACATTTGCTGCCATAGCCTTGGTTGTTTCTCAGTCCTGAAATGTCTAAAAATGAAAGTATGAGAATATAATTTGTAGTATGTCTGAATATAAACTATTCTGCATAGATGCTGTTGTAGGGTTTTTGTTTTGTTTTGTTTTATTGGCCTTCATGAACCAACTCAGAGGGAAGGTCTGTTTTGATTTGGGATGTGCTAGCGGGCTGAGAAATCATTCTGTCTAGAATGATATTTTTTAACAGTAGAGATGTTTCATACTCAGTAGGCAACATCATCCTGTTTGCTCTAGAAGAGCAAATGATTTAACTCCTGATTATAAACACCCAAATAGTTCCTGGGAACGACAACAATGAACATTCAGTATTGAGGGCAGGAATCATTTTCTACCTCATAGAGAAGAGAGGAGAATTTGAAGGAAAAAATAAAAATAAATAAATAAATAAGGTGGGGCGGGTGAGTGGGGTTTTCCTGTAACTCCCTTCTCTATACCCAACAATGGGATTTTTCTTATTTGGTGGTGGCACTGTTTGTGATTTCAATTGTTATTAGGTGTAACCTTTTGTGACACCAGACGCTAGCAAAAGATACGTGTCTGGACTTCAGTAAGCTGTCATGAATTGAGGCCAAACCTATGTCAGAAGAGTGAGGGTTCACCCCACTGGCAAAGCAGCTTGAGTAGATATTGATCCTGCAGTCAAAAATTAGAAAAACACCTAACGACACACATCTACAGCAATATTCACTCTCAGGGAAGTATGGTAAGTACCAGGAAACAGCCAAAGCAGTCGCTATGTTTGTGAGGATTCCCCTCCAACACCCAACATACTGGAGTAAATCCTGCGGTAGAAATGTTTGTAAAAGCCATAAGGCTGGAAATGATCAATATCTCTTTTCAGAGCCATGGATGACAGAAATGGCCTTTGATGCTTTCTGAGGTTCTAGCCACTTGTGCTTTCCATCCCACACATATTTGAACATGTTGCAGTTGTGTAAGGAGGCCATCCCTGGCCACTTTTTTTTTTTATTATTATTATTTTTAAACCTTCCCAGTTGACTTTGAGAAAACTTTGCCATCTATACAGTGTCACATTGATTCCTCCAGGGCATGAGTAGTTGCTGAAACAGCTACCCATCCTCCCCACCTTGGAAATTAGCATTAGGTGTTTTAGTCCTGTTGTTTATAAATGCATCAGTCAGAAGAATATAAGAAGAGCTATAAACATTGGTGTGGCATGGGCTGCCATCTTGAAGATGCAGGACACATGGAGCGTGGTATTGCTCCACAGTATTCCCTCTTTGCCAGCAGGGATTCAAATTTGAGAGACTTTGACACTCAGAAGTACCAGTAGGCTATATGAAGGGTGCCATGTTTCTATGTGATACCCCTCAATTTGTCCAGTAGTCTTTTAAATACATGTAACCCTGTTCAGCCACACTGTCCTACAGAGGGGAGTACCACAGCTTAACTAAAATGCTCTGTGAGAAAGTACTTTTTGTCTGTTTGGTAGTGACACTGGTGATTTTATATTGTCTTTCAGTTTTCATCTATGAAGATAGCTGACCTATTATTATTCCCTATCATCCCTGTGCTGTTTATCATGTAAAGGTCACGTTGATAAAAAAAAAAAAAACAAATGTGAGCTCCTTCAGTTGCTCTTTGTGCTGATATATTTTTTGATGTTAACTGGGCTTCTGTTCTTATTTGCATTCACTGAAAAATATTCACATTGTAATAAAATGGGAGAGAAGAGGAAAACCTACATTCTTCTGTGACTTAATAGAATTGTGTTTTGTTGTAATAGAAAGACTGAAGAATCATAAAAAAAATGAAAAAAGGAAAACCAACCATCTCGATCCTGGTAGAGATCTTTTTTTTCATACAGTACATTTTCCTATGCTTAGTTTGAATCTTTGTTAAAAAATAAAAAAATTAATTTCTGCAGTTGCGTCCATAAATGGTGTATGAACAGACTTCAGTTTCCATGAATTTGCCCATTATTCAAAATTATTTGGCTGTTCCAGACTGTTGATTGCTCTGTCTTTGTTATTTTCAATTTGTTATTTGGACTATGTCTTTGGCCACTGGTTATGCAGTAATGTTTCTGCTTTTGGATTGGCTGTCTTCCAAGCTCACAAAGCCTTTCTGAAGGGACTGTGCAAATACTCTGGCAAATACATTACTGCATGTGTATTTGCAGTGGTTTTTCATATGTATGATAATAGAATGTAAATAAATGAATGGTGAGCACAATTGAAACGGTTATAAGAAGTGTATTTGTACAAGTGTTCTGGAATATTTTGTGATGGATTAGCGTTCTAACACATTGTCCTGGATACTTTAAAGATGGGCGTTGTAAGGACACTGTCTTCTAATTTCTCTTTTCTACGCACCATTGAGATAGAAATTCTTTTTTTATATATATATCTTTAGTTATTCTATACTTTATTAAGAAAAAAATTGTAAGTGAAAGTACCACATAGTCCAAGATAAATTGTACACAACTACTATCATCTCAGGAATGCTCTAGTGCAAAAATTTGGAGAAGTCCTTCACTAAAAAAAAATACTTAACAGTGTATCTCCATATGGACATAATCATCACAGCTGATTCTGGAAATCCTTGTGGGAAAGGGAATCTGCCATTGTGGGTATATATGGGCATTAGCTGGATGATGCTTTTGTGGTGAAACTTACTCAGATTGTACTGACCTTTAAACTGTTGTTAAGTTTCAGGGTTGACAGCCTGAAGTGAATTGGAGAGGTACCATCTCTGAGCTATAATTTGGATCTTCATGTTGTTTTGAACACACTTCCATGGAACAGTTACACTTGGCTCATGTTGTCAAGGTTTCCTTCTAACAAATGCTAGAAATAGTTTTTTTGTTTGTTTGTTTTAAGTGACTTGAACGAATACATGTCTTGATCAAGACTCTTGAACAAATACAGATACAGCTGCTAGGGTGAATTAAGCAGTTTTTGTTCCTGGAATTCAGTTTCTAGATGTTTGTGTTCCTGTTCTATTGCCAGTATTCAGAATTCCTTCCACTTCATTACCATTTCTAAACTTGTGCATGCTATACTGCCTTTTCTGCCACAGATCACTATGAACATGTTTAAGAAGATCCCTTTAGTAACTGGTGAGGCACCTACTTTCAGACTGAAATAGTTATATTTTAGTATTCTTTCTTTTCAGGCTTTCAGTTTTACTTGAAAAGACCTTGTTTTATTCAAATCAATTATTCTTTTAATTAAAATTTTGAGTTGCAACACTAAATGCTTCATTAAAATCTAAATATACAAATTCCTCCTTTATCCCCACATCTTGCATTTCTCTGCAAAAGAAGAAATCTTGTCAGACAAGATTTGCTCTTAACAGGTCTATATGTTTTATTGCTCATGATTCTGCTTCCCTCCAGGCCTAGAATTTTCAGCTGTGCATAGTGGTGGCCTACATCTTTTATCCATGAAGTCAGCTGGAGATTTACTGATCTCTTCTGTGAGAAGAACAGCTTTAAGGCCTGAGTGGAGTGGTTCTCAAATGCCTACCCTAGATGTCTACTTATTTGCCAGAGTATTTGCTCTTTGTGGTTGTCTGTCAATATTCACTGATCCTTATTTTGGACCACCTGGTCTGGTCAAGTATTCGCTAGAAAATTTGGTAGGAGGGTAACTAGATTTAAAACAAACAAACAAACAAAAACACTTCTTGTTGTCTTTTGGTTTGTTTTTGCTTATTTGTTTAGGGTTTCTAGGTTACAGAAGCTGTTTCCTGTTGTTTGCATCTCTGTAGGAAAGATGGAACATTTGTTATTCTGTTATTCTTCAAAAGAAAAAATAGTATAGGTACTAATCCTCATCTTGCAGTAAAATCAACTCCAGCTTCTCAAGATTTTATAAAGATAATACAGGCAGGAAAGAGAATCGTTTCTTCTGACAAACTTGACTTACTCCTTAAGATTATTCACATGTCTATGGTAAGTTCCCACAGAAAAAAAAAAAAAAAAAAAAAAATGAAAATAAGCTCCCCGAAACCTAGCACGTAAGAGATAATGTAGGTTTTTCCTGGTACTTTTACTCCTTTCTCTGAGATGACTGGAAGGAATATTGCTTTTGGATGTGATGTTTTTACTGTAAGGTTATGAAAGAGGAGAAGCAGCGTTTGTTTGAAAAAGTGGAACAATATACCCATTTAGATTCTTATTGATGCAGTTCTCCCCGTCTCCTGGTGTTGTACTGTGTGCAATGGGAGCCTATCCATGGCAGTGGAGAAATTAATTCAGTGAAGCTTTATTTGCAGATAACTGTACGATTTTGAATATTTCCAGGTGAAAATGAAACTTAAATTGCTGGTTAGAAGGTCACAACTAATTACTTTGTTTCCTTCTAACCAGCTATAAAATAAGTTACGTCAGTTTTGAACTAAAAAATAAGATACCCTTCACAGGAATTGTTGAGTGACCCATAATTAGGTTTCTAAGTTTAAGGTGTCTAATTTGTGATTAATTAAAAGTGCCCTAAAATAGGTATTTTGAATGTGAATCCCACTGGGCTTAGTGTTACTAAGTCTGAACCACTCTGAAATGATCGCAGTCTTGGTCAAAATGTCCAACAACAAAAATTCCTCAAGTTGGTGATTAAAACCCCACACTCCACCCAAATGCATGCCATAAATAATTGACATACTCCTACCATGATAAAGTCAGTTGAGGAGAAAAAAGGCTCATGGTAAAACTCATAAATGTCGTCTTTGTTAGCATGGTGCATGTAGGAACCTCTTCTGAAAAGGGGGATTCAGTACAATGTGAATAGACAAGTACAGTATGTTAAGACTCATGAAAAACATAATAAATCTCCGAATCTTGCATTATTCAGCATGTTGCTGGAAAAGCTATTTCTCACTGTTTAATTTGCAAGACATACCGTTCCACAAACTACAATCCAGCCCTGAAATTAGTGCTCTTTTTAGGGAAAGGAAATTAAATAAGATCATTTGTTTCATTTCTTTGAGCCTCTGAGAAAGATACTGTTTTTATGAAAACAAACATGGCACAGAGTAATAGACAGAAAGCAGAGAAGAATTCTAAGGTTTTGCCGAAGTCTGTACCTATAGTAGCTAAAGCAAAAGGAATGACCCCTATCTGGGAAGTTTGGGAATAGTATTGTTCACTATTTTGGCTTAATACATTTTCTGTACTGAGTGTTCAGCACCTCTTACGTTTCAATTAACTCGTTCCCCATTATAATACATTTTGATACATAATTCTGCAAGAAAGTTGTTCTATTACGATTCTCCGATTTCTTTAAATGACCTGAGAAATACCAAGGATTCTGACTGAAAGAACGAATCAAAAGACAAGCTGAGAGTTAGAATGGGGATTACAGGAAAATGAAAATCGTCTATGATGCACCATCAGATAACTTTTTCTCTGAACATCCTAACAGGAGTTATGACTCCTGCCAGAAACTGACAGACTATTCACAGCATCACCAAAATCTGGGATTGCATGTTCTGTCAGCAAAATCCTGCTCCGAACAACATGATATTGGCATCACCTACCTGGTGAAGATTTGTCCTACTGCTTCGCTTTGGTGACATACCTACCAAAGCTCCCAAGGAGGAGCTCACAAATGGCAAGTGATACGCTTAGCTACGCTTTGAGGACTCAGCTTCAATTCATTTACTTTAAGGGCACATTCCTAAGCAAACTCTTGAGCTTAAAATGCCAGAGATGCATTCTGAAGTGTTTTGAAATTTGGATCAGAGGCTGCTGCAAGAAGAATGATTCTGCTCTGTCATAAACTTCCTGTGACTGTGCATTGAATCACTGAGGATCTGATAAGCCCTGTTTCCTTACCTGTACAGTGTGTAATATATCTATGCTTTGTCTATATAGAACATAAGAGCTTGTGACACTGCTGTTTTAAGCAAGTTGAAGGCTTTTGCAGAGGTGAATATATCATCAGCACAGTGTAAAGCATTCAGAACATGAAAATAAATGGATATGGTTGACATTGACGTAGACTTTAATTCTACCGCAAACCTGAAGCACTACTCTTCCCAAAAATTATTCCTGTGCAAGACAGGTTCATTCTGGATGTTTTGTTCTGTATATTCCGTTTGCTAGAAGGTGATTAAGTGAAGACAAAGTCCCCACAATAATGGAAGCACATAAGTAGCATGGCTGTTACCATAATGGAAGCATTAGGAAAAAAAAAAAAAAAAAAAAAAAAGATGAAACGTTACATGAAAGTGATAGAAAGAGGGCTTGATGAATGTAGGAATCTGTCTGAAGCTGTCTTATTAGCTTTGTGGTTTTGTTTGTTTGTTTGTTTTTCCCTCTGTTTCCTTAGCGGTTGAGAAAAGATTTTTGAGTAGTTGAGGTATCTGTTTCCTCATTTAGTTCACACATTTCCCATCAGAAACTGCAGAGGAATAGAGCTATCACAAACAAGGACTTGATAGTTTCACCAAAGCTGCCATGAGACATTTCCTTTCATTGCACCATGGAAGTTGGTTTAGTAATGACAGCTTTGCCAGTTTATTCCTTTTTCATGCAGGTTTTAAACAGCAGGATCTTAAGGTACCGTCTTACTTGCTATTTGTGTATTTTGTCTGGAAGTGTTTTGTTTTATTCTTTATTTTTATACAAAATTCTTAGATGCCAAATAACATAAATAGAGTTATTTTCTGTATTTAAATAAATCATCCATGGTTTTATAGATTGTTTTATTCATCCTGCATTTTAAAAGTAGGAAAGGAAAAATAAACCCACAATACTAATCTGAACAACACTGTAGAAATGTGAATGCCAGGATCAACATTTTCTAAAAAAAAAAGGGGGGAGGGGAGCAGATGCATGGTAGGGGTAGGAGAAAAGAAGGTTACTTTTCTCCATAATAAAAGTGTGGCTGAGAAATAGTGTATTACATCCCTAATTATTCCCAGGCAAGAAGAGCAGGACACCTGGCTTGCCTTTGGCCTCAGGAAAGGCCATTATAAAGAGACAGGACAGTAGGTTTTTGCCTGTGGCATGATTCGTTCTCTCTTTTTTTCAGTTCTTCTGTAGCTATACTAATTGCTTACTCTGCTTAAATGGTTACTCTTGAAAATTATAAACTATTTCCTCTACTTATCTTCACTGTCTGCCCACCTCTCCTCTGCCTCCCAGAACCAAGGATGAAATTTCCCCATTAACTGCAGGGTAATTGAAGGCTTGGCAACATGGAAATAGATGGTGCCACTGCTGTTTTCTTTATATTCCTGACTCTGTCAACAGTTGCTGCAGTACTGTTTGCTGAAATGATGATGCTTTCCAACATCACTGCAATTTATTATGTGTTAAATGTCTCCACTCCCCCAACACCTGTAATGGCAGTAGCAGTTGGAGGTCAACAAAGGAGATAACCTGTGTTCTGTCCTATCCCTTCTAGTTCTTAAAATTAATGGCTTAAAAGTAAGCATAATTTAAATAATTTCTTCAGATAATCTGCCCTGTCATCCAAGAAGGCATGATTTTCAGAGATGACTAATTTCATATTCCTCCAATAATAGGTTCCTAAAAGCTGTCTTGTTTTGAATATCCAAATACCCTCAGAAAATTCTTCTAAAATAATTCCTTAAAGGCCAATGATAAATTATTGCCTTCTCCAGTAGAATTACATGTAATGAAAGAACAGTAATGATGTAATTGCCTAATGTTTGGGCAATTCTGCCTTATGGTACAGAGCTTCTATAGCAAAATGTTATATACCTGATAATATCTCAAAGCACAATCATATTCAATCGATATTTTTTCATTTCCAGTATATATTTTCAATATATATACCTTTTGTCCATATTTTCTTACTCTGGTGTAATAGAACTAACAGCTTCTGGGATTGGTACTGTAGGTTTGATTTGACATATGAAATAAATGTTTTAATATTAATTTTAATACTGCCGTTCTATCATTTTCTTCCTTTCCTACTGTGAAGAAACATGTCTCACTCCACAAGACACCTGGGAAATCGCTATGCACAAAATTCGGTAATAAAAATGACAAAAAAAGTTGATACTTGGAAAATAGGCTGAGGCTTGCAGCTGTGCAACAGAAAAGCATAAAAATCATTAAGTAATTAATGAACTCAGTGGTTTTAAGTGTGGGGGAGGAATTACTTTGTTTTATTAAGGTTGGTGTCTCAGCAGTGAACAAGAGAGGGAGGTAACTTTATAAGAAATGTTCAAATGTACTGAAATCCTGTTTTTCCTCCTGGCTCAGCTGGGGAAAAAACTTGTAACAGTTGTAAGGAAATTACTAAGTGCACTATTTCCTATTGGAAAATATAGAAAGAAAAAGATAAGCAACTCTGTGAATTGCCTCCCCAAAATCACACTGGAAGAAACATTTTAGCTCATGTAAAGGATGCATACTTGGGTTTGTTCTTGGGTGTGACTATGTAAACTTAAGCATATGTATGTAAAATCCTGAGCAGGATCAGGACGTCAGGGTGCTAATGATGAAATAGGTTGAGATGGGGGGTTATTGTCAATCAAAACTTCCACAATTTCTGTGTATTTGGTGTTTAAAGTAGTACAAAATGAGGGATTTAAAAGCCTGAGTACCCTGAGAAGCAGATCCTTAATTTTCTTATCACTGAGTTTATGAAAGGGGGGTGATGCTCCCAGGAGTGTTGTTTGGTGCATTAAAAAACCGTCAAGTATGCAGATACTTTGTAATGGGAGAAATAAGAGACTTGCCAATTGTTTTCTTTCCTCTTTACTCCTTAGTCCCCAGTCTTGTGAGGAATTTAAGGGCTGGCATAAGGCTCCAAAACAGCTTCATCAACAAGTCTGAGGTACCTGATGTGAAGGGAGCATCCTGGCTTGAGGCACATGCCTTAGCCCTCGCTACCTTCACCCAAGCTCCCATGGAAACTCTGGTGATTTTTCTAGACCAGGGTCATGGGGAGCATGTTAACATCACGTTCTCTCAAGACTCCCTTGCACTGTCCCAAGCTATCTCGGCTTGTGAATGTTTCTTCCTTATCACATATAGCATTAAAATAGCTTCTAAACTGAGGGAAAATACCCTGTTTTGTGACTGTGGTGTATACTGTTAGTGATACAGGCCTTCAGTGAGTCAGATTATCTGTCACAGAGCACAACACTCTTCCAAAGATCATAGAATTACCTGGGTTGGAAGGGACCTTAAAGATCATCCGGTTCCAACCACCCTGCCTACGGCGGGGATGCCAGCCACTAGGCCAGGTTTTCCAGGGCCTTGCCCGACCTAGTCTTGAACACCTCCAGGGCTGAGGCATCCACAGCCTCTCTGGGTAACCTGTGCCAGTGCCTCACCAACCTCTGAGTGAAGAATTTCCTCCTAACTTCTAATCTAAATCTCCCCTCTTTTAGTTTAAAGCCATTAAACATGCCTGTAACTTAGCATGGAGAGCACTGACTGGTTTTACGTAGTTCAGCCTATGCTGCCCCATTCAAAGAGATGAGCAGAATAACAGGGTTAAAGACTTCGGCGCTTACTGCAGGCCTAGGCCGGGGATGATGTTTTTGGTTGGCACTATCCTAGGGATGAAGCTGGGGGACAGCATGGGAGCCCCCTGTATTTCTCAGTTGCCAGAGCAGCTCTTGGCTTGTGAGGCACTCTACACCAAAAGGAATCGAAATCTCTCTGGTCTTGTCCATTCTGCATCTGACTAAAAGCACATGTGAGCAGCTCAGCTCGGGCTGCCCTCTCCTGCCTGACAGCCAAAGATGTGCTAGTACCTTGCTGGAGCACGGCGCCCAGAGCACTCGTTGGCATTAGCAGGCAGTGCCTGTGACATACTTTCTGGTTAAGAATAGCAAAACTCTTCTTCACTTTGCATAAAAATAAAGCTGGTGTGAGGCAGCTGAGTCACATGTAATCCTGATAGTGTAAAGTTGTCAGGAAAGGCAGAGCTTTCACTCCTCTCTCCCAGACACTAACAGCCTGTGCTTGGATGAGCAGGACGTGAGACCTGTGATTGATGAGTGGCTTTGCGTTTGAGCTGTGTGGCTTCCAGAGGTAGGGTGTTCAACTGACTTCCCTGTCACAATCTAAACCAATATTAAAATGGGGTTAGGAATGGATTTTTCAAATATTCTATGATCGTAGTAAAAAAACAGATTTTTGAAAGATGAGGTACTCTGAATCTTAAGTCTGGTTATTCCTTTGGTGCTCCAGTGGAAGCTGGGCTACTTTGAAAAATACCCCCTGGTGTACACTTATTATCATAACAAATCCCTGAGTCCAAATCTGTCTAAATAACTTGCTTTTAACTTGCTTTTCTGAGCTTCTGGCTTTACTTTTTGCACTAGTTTTCTCAGGCAGCAGGTGGATTGGAAATTTTAAATTAAAATGCAGTTGTGTAATTTTGATTATGGGAGCTGAGAGCATAAGAAAAACACCCGGTATCATGAGGAGGGTGACTAATGTTGGCAATATTGGTAATACTGGTACATATTAGGAGATAAAGCAAAGCAGATGGTGTTTCATGATTTCTGAGTGCTTTCCTTATCTTAGTATCTGTAATATAGCCCTTTGAAGAATATTACCTGAAGAGTAACCTTCCCCTCCCCACAAAAAAAAAAGGGGGGGGGGGTTGGCTAGAATAATCAGAATTTTTTCAAAGCAGAGACTGTTACACTCAGTTACGGCCATATCTGATCGTGTCACAGCATGATACCTTAAGCATCTCTTCATGCATACAAATATTTGTTAGTACTTGGTGTTTGCACTTGGAAGGCGCTGCTTTATATCAGCAGTGAGGGTTTTATTTTTAACTTTTCCCTCCAAAACTTTTTGAAGGAACAGAAATTGAAAGTAAACACGGCGTGCTCCTGACCTCAAAGCCATGGTAGCCTCTGGGACCATTTGGCTTTGCAGTGGTGCAAAGCTCGTCATTCCACACTTCAAATGGACCTCAAGAAGCATTCTGTGAAAGTGACAGGTTGTCCAGGGAAGGGACTAGGAGCTGGGTCTTGCTGTGTAGTTCTTCCTGAAGAGGAGCAAGCATCAAAGCACAATTTTTGCTTATGAACTGTACAGACTTTGAAATAGGCTCGTTCTCAGCAGTCATGTTGCACTGGGAGGAAAAAACTAACCACACATTTTAATAATTGACAGGAAAGAAAAAAAGTGTTGTTAGAGAAGTGCTGGCAGATCTATACAACGCAAATCTGGCAAAAGCAAGGTTAAATTGGTCACTGAATGTATGGAAAGCATGAACAGGTTCAGTGTGTCCATGAGAGGTTCTGATAGATGTCTGAGGAGTTGATTATGTTTCTGTGGCAGAGAGACACTGCTATAGCTCCGAGGAACTTCATCCCAAACATCAACACAGCTTTTACAGTTAAAAAACAAACCAAAAAAAATTAGTATAAGGAGGTTTCTTAGAGCATGCCATGCCAGTAAAGGAACTGTGTTATGGGAGTTGTTGCTGGCATGGCCACATAAGTACAGACAGACTAGTTTTGTGATACCAATACATACAACTATTCCAGCAAAACTTCCCAGTGGAAATTCAGTCTAGGTTTTCTCTGTGGTGATTTCACTCTGAATTTTGGCAAGCTCAGCATCTAGAGTTAATTACTTTGTTAAGCTCCTGTGTAGAAAGACAACTTTTAATTTGCAAATGGTTGAATACGGGCTATTGAGCAGTGTCAGTTTGCCCTGACTAAAGCAAGTATTGTGGAAAAATCGTTTAATTTGAACTGGAAAGCTCCTTTAGTATTTTGATAAGTACACCAGTGTGTTTAGAGTACTTAAACACCTAATGGGTAGTTTACTGACATTTTAAGTCTGAGGGTTAGTTAAAATGTAGAATCTAAGTGGCAGAGCAGGAACAGTAATGTCCCCTGAATTAAGAGTGTTGAGGAGTATTGCATATTTGGTCAATACTTCATATTTACTTCTTTATTAATACTGCTTACCAAATACTATTTGGTCAATACTGCATTTTTTCTTCCTTATCTTCCTTAGTTTTCAGCTACCAGGTCTGCATGTTGGAGGAGTTCTCCCGCAAGACATCAGGCAGTGATATTTAGGTTGCCAGGGTAGGTGTTCCTTTCAGGACATGGAGGAGAGAAGCCCAGTCACTTCCAAGGGTCTTGCCCCTTGGGCCAGGACATCTTCTTGTGTAATGGCATGGGACCATTCATTGCATCAGTCAGTGTTGCAGTTTTCACTGTTCTCATGGGGTGACAACTGGCCTTAGAGGACAGCAGTTACCCAAACTGAAAAGCACAGTGGGACTGGGACTGAGGTCCTTACCGAGGGGCCACCCACCAGAAGAGCCATGACTTTGAGGGGCAGGTAACAAATAGATGCTGGATTTGTCATCTGCAATCCTAAAGCATAAAAAAAAATCAAAAGCAGAAGGGTAAACAAAATGTATTTTAGGCAGAAAAACAAACCCCCTTGAGAAGTGAGCCCAGATGGGCTGGGAGTTTTGGGCAGCCCAAAAGGCTGTGGGCTGTGGGCTGTGGGCAGCCTCTTTCTGTGATGAGCTCAGGTCTGAGGCTACCGTCTGACAGTGAGATGTATCATCCGTATGCAACACTAGTAAAAGTAGGTTGTTTTCTGTGCTCAGACACCTCTGTGCCAGAAAGGTATTTATTTAGGCAGACAAGAGGAGGAATGAACGCTTCCTTTGGGTAAGCTGCAGGTGCTTATTCTCTAGAAGGAAACTGAGCGGTGTTTCAAAGATGCAGGTGTTAGGGAAATTCCCATTTAGCCTAATACATCCAGTTTAAATTCAGTTTTTGTGGCTTGATTCCAGTAGCCACAGTCAGGAGACAGGCGTTCCCCTTTCCTTTGCAGAGGGAGGCATACCTTTGACTTGGCTGAAGCAAACTGCTTGAGCTGAAGTTATCTAAATTTGTGAGAGCTAGTGCCCATAAAGATGCGAACAAGCTTCTTCACTTATGTCCACCTTACTTTGTCAATATACATTTATTTCTATACTCAGAAGGTCATTTATTTCCATCAGTCAAGCTTGCCACACCACGGGGAAATATTCCTGGAATTGAACTGTGCTAGTTGCTCATTACAGAGTGACAAGTGAGTTACTGGTTTGTGCTCTAAAACTCAGATAAAGCTGCAAGCATTCTGGCTTGACTGCGTGAAGAAAGCAAAAGTGATGAGTATTAACTAAGGCCAAAAATATCTGAGAATATCTCGGTGGGGTCAAGACAAATTTTCTGCAGTACTTTAGACCAGATGTTCAATGACATCTATATTTTACTGCCCCATGGTTATGAAATCTACATCCCTCCCAAACAGATACACCTCGTTATAGTCTTTTTTTTTTTTTTCCTCTGAATTTATGCACTGAAACTTCTAAGACAAACATTGGGACTGTAAGCGCTCAGTTTAATAATTTGGAGGTTGAAATTGCTCATCAGTTTTTTAAAAATAAAAATACAACCTTTGTTTTAAGTAAGCTTTTAAACTGTCTCATTGAAAAGCAGTTATGATGGAATGACATGAGAAGATAGAATTAAGGAAAGGTTACTATGCCACACCAGCCAAAACCTAATATGCAAATAACAGTTTCAGCCATGGTTACTGAGAAGGTAGATATGAGATTTCCACATTATTATTATATTTCTTTCATAGAGTAAAGCCAAGAAAGTGATGAACAGTTGCAGTTATGAGCCCTCACAGATGGAAAGAATGAGCCTGTTTCCTCTCCTAGGATCACTCTCATCATTGTACTTTTACATGATATAAGTTACTTTTCCTACAGCATTGTAGAGATTCATCCGCTTTAAAATACTAAGAAAATACTTACCGCTCATGAACTTTTATGATACCTGTATGATTGACCAGACCTTCTCTGAAAATGTATCAGTGCTCCAGTTAACTAAATCTTACATCCAACTGTTCAGTTAGGACTATGTAAAAATTTACCTGAAAGGATTTTGTAGCCTTAACGAATTTTGCATTTAGAGTTGCAATGATTTGGGGTACATACAGTCTTGATAGGTAAGCAGTGATTGATCATGGTAGATAAACAGTGGTCAAGTCAGTGCAAGTGCTCTGATATACACCTGCTGACTGTGTGTTTCTCAGTACCTAGAAAATACGTATTTTAAGAATGCTGTATGTCAAGTTGTTGTACAGTCTTGATGTATCACATACATATCTATAAAATTTCTTGTGCTACTGTGTGTTCTTGGCACAAATCTGTACATCAAATGGTGCATTGATCAGTGTAAGAAGTCAGAAGGGAGAATTATTCTGTTAGTCTGAGTGATAAAGCCTCTCAGGATGTTGAAATGACTGACAGTAGTTTTGAAGTTTCAGCAGGAAACAAATTGATGGCCTAACTCATGGGTGGACATAAATTTGCATCAGTTCTATGTATGTTTTGCCCTAGTGTTTATTTCTGTGAAACCTGTTTGAGTCTACAGTATGATGCCAAGTTATTTTGTCATTAGCAGTAATAAAAAGAAGCTATTTGTCAAATGGAATACAAAGAAGTTATTTCAGAAATAATTAAGAAACAGTTAATTGTAATTGAAAGAGATGTAAAGAAGCTGTGAATCTAATCTAATCTAATATGATCTATCTGTCTGCTGTGGAGAAAGGCCATATTAGATGTGTGACTTCTCTTCGTAGTAGCATTTGTATTTCTTCTTTATGGATGATTGCCAGCACCAGACTAAGGCTTGGAAGACTACAGCCATAGCAGGCAGAAGGAAGCAGTGGAGGAGCTGGCTTGGTGTCAGTCACAGTGACCCCGGAGGTTCTGGTTTGGAATTGACAGTAGCTGACTCCATAGGCTGTGTCCTGGCTGCTGCCAGAGCCATCTCCACTTCCCTTGTGAAACTGAGATTGCTGCAGACCATGTGGGCTGGCCTCCTTCCCTTTGTTTTCCAACAACCTGAAACTAAGTGTAGTCTGCCTACTGCAAGGGAGAGACCTTAGCCTTGTAAGCCTTGCTTCTAGAAACCCTTAGGTCTATGTAAACCACATTTTTAACTTGCTTATGGGGGTGATGTTTGCTTTCTTGCTTATCCTACTCATTTACAGAAAGAAAAAAAAAAAATGACTCTTCAAAGCAGCTGCCCAGTTTCTTTCACAGTTGTGGTAGCATCATGATAATTGTGGGAGAAAGGTGCAAGAGTCCATTAAAAGTAAACACTCCTTCCCACATCTTGCAATGTTTTTCCGTACCTTTCTCATTCACATAAAACATACAATGCCTCTTGCAGTATATTTGGATGGGGATTTTTTTCTTTCTCATCCATTTACAGTACAGTGAATTTATTATTCACTCTAGGTTTTTCATACTGTTGAACAAGCTATAGTCAGTAACTTTTCTCCAGGAAGCTTAGGCTAGGCAGTGATTCATGCTAATTCTCTGCACAATCATGTCACCAGAGGTGACTGCCTGGCCATTCACCCAATTTAACAATCACATTCTGAAAGCAGCATTTTGGCTGATAACAAATATCCAGGAATATACCCAGTAGTGGAATGGCAAAAAAAGGACTACGACCAAAAGATGGTGGGGTTTTGTTTATTTTTGTTTTGATTTGATTTGTGAATTTACATAGTCGTTGCTGAAGGTACTCTGAGGTACCCGAATGCCTTCCCTGTGTGTGTAAGGCTCAAACCTGAATTATTCGTATAGTAGGGATTCCAACAGGCTTTGAGCAAACTGCAAAACCCAGCATGCTTAAGGTGATTAAAGAAGTGTCTGAACTAGTGCTCTGCGATGTAGATGAGTTGTTAATGTGGCAGGCACGTAGCAAGCAGGGGAAAGCACCTGGGTGGGCAGGTGAAGGATCCACCTCTTCTTACCTTGCTAGAAGGAGAGGCTGACCAACAGAGTGGGTTCGGTCACAGTCCCCCCAGGTATTAATTTCAGCTCACTGGTTAAAGAGACAGATATCCTAATAGCGAGTGATTAATATTACGATGAAACACAATCACATACACTTCAATGGGATTAACACGTTTAAGTGCTTTAGTGTATCAGTGCCAGCAGGACCAGCATCCTACATCTTTGAAGAGGTAGCATTAATTCTTCATTCAATGAGCATGTCTCCAGACACTATTTGCAAGGCACTTAGCTTTGAACAGAGACACAACAATTAAAATGTATTTCATGGAAGCCCCAACATGCACACATGTTCTGTGCATGCAGATTGCATAGCTTATGGGGTTCACAACTCCATCTTCTGCCTGTTTATATTAACTTTGTCTTCTCTTTTCATTAAAGTTGAAAAGAAGCATTGATTTTTAAATTGAGGATTTTATTTATGTATTTATTTTGTGCTGGAAAAAAAAGCAGAAACAGTAATACATGGTATTCATGTGAAGGAATATTACATTTGAAAGCACTTAAACACTTGCAAAAAGAAAAAAAAAAAATCCCCTCTTCCCAACTGCTATATATTTAACAGATTGTTGAACGATCAAAGTCCCTTTTACAATTTTAAAATAACATGATAAAAATGAGTTTAAATTCTCTAACATTTGCATTTGTGACAGCAGGAATATGAGAAGCAATGTCAAATGCTTGAAGTCCTCCCACTTATGCAGTGATCACTGAGTCATTGTACTGATACAAGCCAATTTAGAACACTTTACCTCTGCTATAAACGTTGAATCTAACTCAATTGGGAAATAGGAGTATCACCCACACAACACACAGCTCTGGAGCATTTTTCTTTTGCCCAGGGTAATCAGCAGCAGCATAAAAAACAACTTCAGTTATCAAGGCTTTCTGCTTCTGCAATTGGAGGAATATTGTCTTGAAATCCTGTTCTGAAAGACTTGTTTGGCTTGTATAAATCTTGTTTCCACAGGGCCTTGGAACATGTCTTACGAACACACTTTATTCGAGTGCTGTCCCTTTATGTGTGAATCTTTAAAGTTTCTAGTGCATAGAGGATGCAGTAGAAAAGCTGTGATAAGAATGGCTGATTTAATTATGGAATTACAGATGGATGGATAAATGCTGAGCCTGTCTGTCTCACCGGATAAAAGTGATGTGCATCAGATTTCAAAGAAGTTGTAGCGTATATTAAGCGGTATGATTTTTGGCACATTAAATACTTCAGGTTTCTTCAGTTAGTTCTTGATTCACTATGGTGTTGTTTTGGCATTAAACCTACATAAAACCTTTCACTCTCATGGAAGCTCGTTATTTGCTTAAGTATATGCTTAAAAATCTTTTGCTAAATCAGGGCTTGTATGAATTTAAATGAGTAAAAATAATTCAAGTTCAAGTAGATCAGCTTTTAAGCTTTAACTGCTACCATTATTTTAGGCTTCACTTATCAGAATGCTAAAATACAATATACATTTGTTGTCGTTGTTGTTGCAAAGAGTACATTGAATAATAAAACAACCTCAGCTCCCTCAACCACTCCTCTTAAGATTTTTTCTTTAGACCCTTCAGCAGCTTTGTTGCCCTTCTCTGGACACACTTCAACAATTCAATATCCTTGTGGTGAGTGGCCCAAAACTGAATTTGGTATTCTAGGTGCAGCCTCACCAGAAACAAGTCCAGGGGGACAATCATTTCCCTGGTCCTGTTGGCCCCACTATTTCTGATGCAGGCCAAGATGCCATTCATCATTATTTTCTGTAGTATGGTTTCTTGTTGTTTCTGCTTTTTGTAAAAAATTTTTTTTTTTTTTTTTTTTTTTTTTTTTATGAAATAGTAAACACATCAACTAGCTTCATGCTAAACCTCTGCAAAATTACCATACTTTATTGACAGCTGTTGAAGTACCTCCATGATGGGAGAGCGCAAACATTTATCATAGACAACTGGAACAAAATAGAGATGAATAATTTGGAAATCATGATTAAAAGATGATATAACGTACTGCCAAATGTTATTTAGTTTTTTCGTTCATGGCAAACTACATTTACTTTTAGCTTTGTATTCCACTTAATTATTTTCTAACTTGGCTCATTTTTAAAATGGCATTTGTGCATAAATTGACCAGCTGGGCATCTAACTGATGATATAGCTTGAGCATTTGCAAACACTTCAGCATCCAGCTGTGGTAATCATGCAAGTGCATTTTTCGTGTTGAGTTCTGCATGAGTGATTCTCAAGATCTGGCTCTTGTTCATATCTAAATGCTCACCAAAAAGAGTGTGTAGAGGAGTGTCTCTGTAAGTGGTAGGAGATAGGTTCCTGTGTTGTTTTCAAACTGCAAGGAGCCATGTCAGAAACACACCATCTTTTTCTGAAACATGGACCAGTCCTGGCAGCCTTCTTGCATCATCCTCAGTGCTGAAAATCTCTGTAAAGCTCTAAAATATAAAAGAGCTCTGCGACAGTGAGAGCCTAAATGCTGAAAATGTTGTATTGCTCTGGGCAGCATATCAATGTTGATTGCAGGAACTGCAAATGTGAATTGTAGGAGAAAGAACTGTAGCAACTATAATTTGCTGCTTGTGAACAGTATGTTCTTTCAGCTCCTCCTTGGAGTTTTAACTGGACCCCTTCATTAAAATGGAATAAACTTAGATAATTATTCTCATTGGCATGACATACATAAAATTGTTCTTTCTCTACTTCAGCTGAACTTCTGTAAATAACAGGTAAATGACTTACAATTTGAAGAAAAGTAGTCTGGTTTATTTATTTTTTCTATCTATGAATAGTCAAAAGTTGAGGGCAAAATGAGTGCAAGTGCTATGCTAGCAATATTTCATTCAGAATCTCCAGACATAAATGTTTGTTTGTTTGTTTGTTTGTTTGTTTCTGTTTTTCTGGATGTAATGGACAGAATGAATACTTCACCTCAACTGCTTTTTTGAATGTTGTGAATTGTGGCAGTTTATCTTGATCATTTTGCTGTGTTACAACACTGTGACTCCAGTTCCTTCCCAGTGCAGAGAGCAGACCTCTGCCTAACAGGCAAAGCTTTGGTGAACTACTGTGGTTAATAATAAAGAGGGACCAGAGGGAATAAAATAATTCTGACAACTGATTTTTCCACTTTTTTTTTTTTTTTTTCTTTTTTATCCTTTAAGAGCAGGTCTGCATTTTAATTTCAAATGGTTTATCAATAGAAGATTCTTTGTGGTAAAAATGGTGCAGTAACAATTCCCCTATGAAGCTACATCTGTGGCTGAGGAGATCATCAGCCCCCATTAGTTAACGTGGCTTTCCTGCTTTATACCCTACTGGGGCTTGGCCTCCTTTTCCTGTAGCAGCCCGATGACTGCCTCTCTGACCTACTTGACTCTATTCCAAACACCAAGCAGCCACATCCTTACACATAGCAAGAGGTACCTTACGTGTGACTGAAACAAGCAACAGAGATACAGGGCAGTGGATACTCAACAGATCAGCAAACTGTACTGTATGAACACAAAGAGGTTGTTTAGTCCAGGGAAAATGAGACTGAAAGGAGTCAGGATAATGGTCTGTCCTGTATCAGACAGCTGCTACAGAGAGAAAGGGGATTGTGCCCAGTGGGAATAGGTCTAGAAGTACGAACAGTAAATGGCTGTGAAGGAGATTGAGGTTGGGCACCAGGTAAGACACTAATGCTAACAGCAATTAAGTGCAGGAATAGATTGCCTGGCCATGCTGTGGAACTTTTGTCACAGGAGGCTTTTAAGTCAGCTTTTCCCAAACATCTGTTGGGAATGATTTAGGGAAAGCTGAACCTGCCTAAAGCAGAGACTTAGGTGACTCAAGGCCCTTCCAAACTTGCACTCTGGTGATTTTCTATATATGAAGAAGTAGTAAAGATTTGTGTGGTATGTATCACTTTCAGAACAGAAGATGTCTGAAAACAGGGTCATAATTTTGCCTTGAACTCCATTCTCACACAGTCTAGAGGACAGGAGACTTCAGTCTGATCTTTCCTTCTAAGCCAAAGGGAAAAGCAATGGTAACAGTACCAAATTCCAGGGAGGAGGGTAAGAAACTACAGATACTCAAGTATCATATATTTAGGAATTAGTCCTGTAATATCCTCCTTGTCTTGTATGGCTTTATTAAATAATTCCTTCCACTTAGCTAAAAGGAATTATTCCCCTTTTACAGGAGTTTAGGTTAAGTTTGTGTTTCATGCCAGTGAACTAAGAAGTAATCTTTCCCAATGCAAGTGAGAGATCTGAATAGTTACGTGCTTGCTTCCACATAGAGAGGGATTCTTCAGGAAACTAAATTTTAAAATGCATCCTGACTTTCTAGTCATTTGTAGTGATCTGCAGCTGAATAGACCACAATTGCAGGAAATACACCCCAAATCTTTATAGTTCAAATAATTGCTGCAGGTATTTTTCAGAGCAAGTGCTTATTTCTTCCTTAGATAAAGCATTTTAAAATTCCCCAGCTAGTAAAGTGCTGTAATATGTTGGAATTGAAGGAACAGATTTGAAGAGAGATGCTCGCTGCTAATAGCTGAGAGTTAATTACTTCACTAGCAGCATGTCCTGCCCATCAGTTACAGCCTCTGAATGTGACCATGCTGCCACTAACTCTCCTGTCAACCCACAGCTCAATATGCTGGAGAGTTAAAACAAATGAGTGCATGCTTGTTGCATTAGTTTATCCGCTCATACCGTACCCTCCTGCAATGAAGTACTGTGTGACATGCATAAACACGTCAGAATCTGACCCTACCTTTACAAGGTTTTGCTTTTTGGAAAGATTTGATTAGATGAAAAGCAAATGGGATTTTATTAATCTCTGTGCTTGAGTGCCATGTGCACTCATGAGCACGTACACGTGCATGTGTGTGCTTGTATGCGTGTACATTTCTAGAATCATAGAATCATGTAACTGCAGACATTAGACAGTCATCACATTTCTTCCTCTCTCCATAGGCCTCAGTCTTTATCCTTTTCACTTCTTTGTCATTAGCAACTGGAGGACATAAGAACATGAATCTAAATGCAGCCTATAGCACTTGCAGGCACTATGTTAGCATTTTGTTGGACTTCTGCTGTTGCTCTGACATTTGTTTAATTAAATGCCTCTTCTTCACTTACACTCTCTATTTAAGGAGGAAAACAGTAGCCCCATTTCACTATTAACATTCTGAGTCATGAACGAGGACAGCTAGATTCCGTCACACTCAGGCTGCATATAAGCAATAGTGCTTTCTTGAAAGTGTAGGGATAATTTAATATTTTTTTTATTATTATTTTTATTTTTTTTCTAGGCAGTGCACAGGTATGTTTGCTCTCTGAGTCTCCCTATCACTGGAATAAAATCACTAGACAGCTGCTAGTGCTTTTTCATTCCCAGCTGAGGCTTCCAGCCACAGGCAGGAGGGGAGGCACTGGCTGTTTCAGTGAGTGAACAGGAGCTTGAGGGCATCCTAAACTGACCTGACAACTCAGTTATATCCAATCAGCACCACATAATGAATACATTAGGACTAGGAAACCAAATAAATCAAGGCCATTTTGGCACCTCTTTCTTTTGCACATTGTTTGGGATTTTTTTATTTTTTATTTTTTTCTTCCTTTTGGGTAAGTTGGGCTTTATGTTCAAAATACCTGTAAAAGATAAGTTGCCACATGGAAAAGGCAGTTACTTGTTCTCTTAGCTCCAGTATCCAGCCCCAAAAGTATCTTGACATTTGGTGGAGAAGAAAGAGTACACATGATTTTTCATTTCAAAGGGGAATTTTAATCCCACTGGCAGAGCAAATGCTAACTTGTAATAAGAAATTAAATTGGACAGCAGGCAGAATAGCTGCACTGAGGGTGTACAAAAGGTAACCTTTTAATCAGGAATCCCCAAATTTTTCTGCAAGCCCTGCCATATAATGATGGTTATATGAGGGGAGTGCTTGCAGAGTGTGTAATATCAAAACGAGATGGGCTTAGTCAGGTGGGAGGGATATTCAGCTACCAGTGGTAAGGACTTAAGGCAGCCCTGCCTATTTATAGGTTTGGGATATGGTAACAGACACAAGACTAACAGCTTTAGCTGTTAACCAAGTTAACAGCTGTTAACCTTGCCCACCAAGTATCACATCGCACCCCACCTCTGTGCCAGTTCTGTCCTGGATGTGCACAGGGTCTGGAAATACAGTACAGGGCATTACTAGCCTTACACCGATTTAGCACTACATGGAAATTTGCATGTAATAATGCTACTGGATGTAATTTATTTATTTTTTTACAGTCTTATTTTTATTTTGAGCCTCCCAGTTTGCACCTGATCCATATGCACAAATGTCTGGACTGCATCAACAGTGCTCTGCGTGGGATGTTTCAGTGAGGTTTTCAAAGATCTTTACATAATGGACTTTAAAGGCCTTTACGAAAGAGCCATACCAAAATTACCTTGTAAAACAGTTTCTTACCTATTCTTGTTCACTGCCTTCTCCATAGAGCCTTTTAGTTCACAGCTAACCATTATTTATAAAATATTCAATAACAGACTGGCAAGTGATGCGATGTGACCAGAGCTATTGAGTTTATAATATTCTATTTTCTTTAAAATAATTATGATTTCTCATTTTACTTTAATTTGTTAGGTGTTTGGGGAAAACACCTTATTGTTTGCCTTATTATTATGTATATAATGGTTTGTGGACAGTAGAGCTTTCTGCTAGAGAAATAATCCTCCCACGTTATCTGCATGGGAAGTTTCGTAAGAATATAACAGTCTGTTTCATAAGAACAGACAGAAAACCAGCATGTGTTAAATAACATGAACGTGAACATTTTGGGGTGGGGAGCTTACAGTGTATATTAATATCTGATGGGGGTGGTGGTAAAGAAGATTGAACCAGACTCTTAGACAATGCCCAGTGAAATCACAGGGGGCACAGTCAGCACTAACTGAAATGCAGGAAACTCCATTTAAACATAGGGGAAAGCTGCTTCACTGCAAGAGTGGTCAAACGCTGGACTGCAATATCCAGTGAGATTGTGGGGACAATGGTCAAAACCTGACCGGACATGTTCCCGAGCAGCCTGCTGTAAGTAACCCTGCTGTGAGCAGAGCAGAGGGCTGGACTAGATGATCTCCAGAGGTGCCTTCCCACCTTGGTCATTAGTAGAACTGACTTCCAAGGTGATCTCCTCTTGCTGGTATAAACAGTTGAAGACCTAACACTTAAATACTCTGCTTTACTTATCTCAGAATATGGAACCACTCCAGAAGGAATTACTTTGCAGTAATCATGAGAATATTTATGATTGTAAGACATTTTTAGCATTCATATTGGAAAGAAAAAATGTGTTACTAGCCAGAGAGATAGTAAATTACACTGCATAGAACTACTGCTAGGTTACAATCACACTGCTTCCTTTTAAAGTTGCTTTTGTCTGTGGCTTGAGGTGAAATAATTTATTTCTGAATTAAATAACTCAGCATCCAAAGACATTTCACTGAGAAGATCAAATGCACACTCCAGTAGGGGACCATTTTGGTACCCAGTGCTGACCGAAGTGTAGTAGCACAAGCAGATCTCTTGGTCAGTTTTCCATGAGTAGAGCATCTTAAACAGTCTCTTCCCTTCTACCAAGAGTGTTATAAGGTGAAAAAGTGAGTGAAGGGAAGGAATGGGTTGCTATTTTTCACTGAAAACAATGAAATAAGAGAAACCCATTTGTTTTCCTGGTAAAAAGGATAAGCCTGAAGTTTTGTCAAATACTCCTATAATTTAAACAGGTCTGGTTAGGTTGCCTGATGGCGTGCAGGTCTTGGGCTGTCCAAGTCTGATAATCACAAAGCTTTGTCAAGGTAGGAATTCCTTAATTCCATAATTTAGGGTCTGAGACCACAAGACTAGAGAATGCAAAAATAGTAGTCTCACCCAGAGTGACCTTGTTTTAAACCAAGATACAGGCAGGCACTTGCTTATTTTTCAGGGAAGCCTCAGGAGACGAGCATCTCTCTTCACTTTACCTTCTAACACCTTGATTATTGCATGATTTGCAATTTTCCATTTTTAAGTGTTTTGCCTGCCAAAGAGCTCAAACTCCTCATTTAAAAACTGACTTAATCTCTCAGAAAGTTAACGTTTAGATTTTCAGATCTTCTAATAAAAACTTTCCCTCTGGAATTACCCTTCTATACGGTTTAAAAATAAATAAAAGAGGTGGCAGGTTGAAGGGAAAAATATCTTGCATAATAAGAAAAAAAATGTTTTCTAAGGTGGTTTTCCTCTTCTGTAACTAAATTAGGATATGGAATTATTGATCATGAGAACATGAAATTGCATTTCTTTGTTTTAATGAAAATAAATAATGATGTAACGTGTACCTTAACTGGGTCTGTGTTACTAGGGGTGGTTGTGTACCTTCATGATGTTCTAACTTTAGAGGAATTGTACTTTAGAAGAGAGAGAACAGCCATTAAAACTGTGATATGGTGATCTGTGCTATACTTTAACAAATGTGACATTGAGTAACAGCATTCTTGTGTGATCTGCAGTGACATCAAGATGAAAGGTAGTGTTTGGGCTACTGTTTACAACTAGACAAAGTTGACAAGATACTCCAAAGCAAGGAGTTCCCATGGTGGTTTGGTACGGTTTGTGAGTTGCTTCATTTCAAACAGATACTGATGTTGTGATCGCTGTATTTTGCTAGTGCTGTTGGCTCTTTTATTTGAGGCCTTAAAGGATTCTCCATCCTGAACTTGCCATTGGTACTTGCTAAAGGAAGTTGGGAAGATGATAAATTCTGCCTTTTTTAGGCATTGTGTCTCTGTAACCCTGATGGGCAGCTCAGAGGTTCCTAACAGCAACAACAACATAGCATATGAGCTTTGAAGCTCTTTTTTGAAATTATGTTGGCAAATCTTCTGTTTCATCATTACTAATGGTGCTGGTGGTTTTACTTGCCACCTGTTTTCCTGCTGCAGATAACATTAAGCTTCACTCTTTCTTCCTCATGCAACCTCCAGGCTGATTTTTGAGCACAGTTTTACTCGATGTACCGATTGTTAGCCAAAGCTGTTCTTTAATGATAGGGAGAAGCAGAAATGAAATAGTATTTTGGAATAAAAGAGTGAGCACTAGACAGGAGCTGTACGCCGTTAGAGCTGATACGTTAGATGAGGTGCACTGTAACAGCTTTAAAATTTGCATTACACACATGATGTAGCTAATTCAGCCAGAGCTGATAGGGATTAATTCTACTTCTCAGAGAAGTAGCCAGGCAAAAAAACTTCTGAAAATGCACTTAAAAGCTAGGATAATTAAATGTTGCACATCAAATAATCTCAGGAGCTTGAGCATTTTGATAAGCCAGGGTAGAACTGTAAATGGGCCTGTTTCTTTCCTGATAGTTTCATGCCTGAGAAATTGCATGTCATGGAGAACATACAAAAATATTAGTTCTCCTGGAAAGCACAGGGCTAAATAAAGATATTAGCAGCTCTATTCACCAGCGTCCCTTCGATTGCGGAATTTGTCTACGTTAACAGTGCCACAGAGCAGTGCAGAATACTAATTAGCAGGCATTGTGTGGAGGGAGCTCAGCAGAATACCAGGTGTTGACTCCACGCAGACTATTCTGTTTACCTCTAAAGGAAAAAGGATGTCTGGTTCCATTTAGGAGCAATGCATGTCTTCATACAGGAACCTTTTATATTACACTGCTGACTTGTCCTATCTATAATATGTTTCACTTAGGTATATTTGAGGAATTCACCAAAAGAAATAGAATTCACTTCTATCCCCCAAAACAGTCATGACCAATTGAAATTTTTCTCAGATAAGGAAATAAGACTCCAGCAGAGCTGCTGACTGATACTGTGACGCTATTATAACAGTAGTCTGTAGTAAGAGCAAGAGAGAAGAATTCACACTATAGAAATAAATTCTGCACATCGTAGGCTTATATGATGAGGGTGAAAGTAGTGTGTGCATGCACATGCATGAGTGCCAAAGTGAATATATAACTGAACTAAGGAAGAACAGGATTAGTATCTGGCAGATAAAGTCACAGTCAGTGCATGGAAAGGTACAGCAAGTGAGGAATGGAATATGACTGTGGTTACCTGGTTAGACCACAGAAAGAGCTGATACGTGGCAAACAGTGAACAGCAGAAGTATGAGGCTGAGACGAAATAGTGAAAGGGAGTAGCAGCAAAAGGAGGGAGCAGAACATCAGAATAAGCATGAAAGTCAGTGCTAAAAGCTATATAGGGGGGCAAGGAAAAGATGGGGGGTGTGAAAGAGAGATAATCATTAAAGTCACATCTGAAGTATGAACAATGTGCAGGATAAAATGTGTTCAGTACTAAGTATCTGAAATGGAAATATGCAAGTCCTATCTCCTTTTCCTGTGTTCGCAGAATGTTAGTATTGTAAGCTTGTTATTACTATTGAACACTTATTATTAGGATGTACATTTTTTTGTACAAAGATGCTAATAAAAGAAAGAAAACTAAAAGAAAAGAAAAAGATGAGGAAGTATTGAAAGGAACAAAGAGGGATTGATTGAATTCAGCTATGGTTTTGGAGAACGTTTGTTCATGTATTAAGCTTTTTCAACTTCAGTCTGAATTATTGGGTTTAGTTGTGTGAAATCTCAGTGTATCGTTGAGGATGTCTCATGTAGCATGTTATGAATGTGTCCCCTTATTTCAAGTAATGTATAGAAATACAAAATCATAGAGTGATTTGGGTTGGAAGGGACCTTAAAGATCATTAATTTTATATCCTTTCCATGGTACTCATCTGCAGGGTTTTTTTTAGTGAATGTCTTCCTAAGTTTCATAGCTTTTCTTTAGTACATTTCTGTCTAGACTGGCAAATGGAATAATTCAGCGTAGTCACAATACTGCCATTGAGCTAGTCTTCTGGTTTTCATATCAATTTTCTTATAGTTTAGTACTAACTCCAGCAGTCTTTATGCTAGGCAAAACTCATGTTTCTTCTCCATGACCTTCTGCATTAACAGCTACTACAGAAATTGGCCCAATTGGCATGGTTTTTGTTTGGTTTTGTTTTGTTTTCCTTCAGAATTTTTGTTTGGTTTAGATAATAAATAGTATATATAGTTATAGGAAAACACACAGTTTTACTCAGCAATTTAGTCCTTACACCCGTGAAATCCCATTAATTCTGAGAGGTACCTTAGAAAGTAGAAGCACTTCTATAATGGTCAATAACAGATGCCTAGAGAAGAGTGTAACAAGTCTTGTATCACGTAGTGCCTCATGTCATATACTAATACTGCATAGTGTTACATGCTAATTGACGTAAGAAAGCATGTAAAAATATGACTCATTAAGAACAAACAAACAAACAAACAAACAAAAAACAACAACAAAAAAACACTTTTCCCAATATGGTTAGGTTCTAAAACTGTAAGAAAAAAAAAAAAAAACTGAATGCAGAAGTCTGAATTACAATACTTCTCCCTCCTTTAGCCACTTTGAAATAAGGGTAAAACTAGAAAATAAGCAATGATTTATGAGAGTGATTGATCTGTCTATAATATAACAAAATATCTAGTAGAATTACTGTGTCACTCTGTCTTGATACCACTCAATTCTTTTTGCCTGCTCTTACAATTACTTTTGCTCACCTGTGACTTTATTCCCCCAACTAAATAATAATAATAATTATTATTATTACATAATATTAGATAATAGATTGTTAGATCAGATAGTAATTAGATAATAATTAGATAATTAATTCCCCCAACAGATATAAATGGGATAACCAACTTGAACAAGTTATGTGGGACTGTGTTTACCCTTAAGGAGCAAAAGCTTGTTTTGTTTTGCATTATGACTTGTCCAACACATTTGCAATGGGTTTAACTTGGTGGTGGTATCATTCTTTTGTTTAGATTGACTTCTTGGCTTGTCCATGGCAAGAGAGAAGTGGGATAGCAGCACTTCAGCTATACAATAAGATAATGGTAGTCATTCACATGGACACCCACACGGAAACTGGAGGACATCTCTCAGGAGTTGATGTTCTCTAGTTCTTCACAACCCCTGGCAACATCCTTGAGCCACAGTAGCTGCACTGACTCAGTTAAATCGAAATCAGGATGGTACTTAAGCAGGCAAAATTTACAACAGAGCTACAGGATGGAGGTCCAGACTCAAGGAGAGGGATCACTTAGGATCCAAAATCCATTATGGGTTTTTATTGTTATGCATATTTCTTGAGCTTTTATCTATACTTTGTAAACTCCATTTACAGTCAGTAGTCACTGCCTGGGGAGGAAGGATGTGCTTTGGAATAAATGATGAAGAAAGCAATTTGCCTGACACTTTTCTTCTCTGTTTTCAACGTAGAATGAAGAAGGTTTCCTGCAGGAAGGAATGGTGAATAATACAGATGTTCCTGTGGATCCTGAGAATGAGGCTTATGAAATGCCTCCAGAGGTAAATCTGTTGTGGCATTTGCTGTGCATGCACACAGGAGAAAAGCAAGGGTGGGGAGCCACATGCTTGAGTGGCATTACTGTGGCACACACTGGTGCTATGAACTGCAGGGCTGCAGAAGAAACATAATTTATTTGGCCAAAATCTCTCCAAGGTACGGTGCTGGAAAATGAAAAATCCATTCCTTAAAGTTTAATGGGAAAACACTGTCTGTGTTTTGAAATACTTGTGCCCCACTTTCTGAGTAATCCACAGTAAATTTGTATATTTTTCTTATGTTTGTTAGGGAATGTGGGAAAAACTTCTCTGTCTTCATATATTCTTGAAGGTACAATGTATTTCTTGACATCATGCTTTGTAAAACATGATTTTTAATTATTACACCCTTGGGTTAATTCAATTATGGGAGTAAATTATTGTTCTTGAGCTAATCCCAATCCTGCTATCTAAAATATTACTATGGTATCTGGCACCGTGATGCATCAGTAGTTGGAGTGGCAGTTTTATAGTAGTGCAGATAATTATGACCTCTGGAAGAAGGGACGGGCCACTCAGGAGGACTACAAAGATGTCATGAGTCTGTGCAGGGAGAAAATTAGAAGGGCCAAAGCCCAAATTGAGTTCAATCTGGGTATTGCTATTAAAGACAATAACAAATGATTTTACAAATATATAAACAAGAAAAGGTGGAGTAAGGAGAATCTCCATCCTGTGTTGGATGTGGCGGGAAACATAGTGACAAGATGAGGAAAAGGCTGAGGTACTTAATGCCTTCTTTGCCTCAGTCTTTAGCAGCAAGACCAGTTGTTCTCCAGGTATTCCGCCCCCTGAGCTGGTAGATAGGGATGCAAAGCAGAATGAAGCCCTCATAATCCACGAGGAAATGGTTAGTGACCTGCTACTCCACTTAGATGTATGCAAGTGTATGGGGCTAGATGGGAACCACCTGAGGGTACCGAGGGAGCTGGTGGGAGTGCTCACCAAGCTGCTTTCCATCATTTATTAGTGGTCCTGGCTATCAGGGGAGGTCCCAGCTGATTGGAGGCTAGCAATTGGGATGCTCATCTACAAGAAGGGCAGGAAGGAGGATCTATGAAACTACAGGCCTGTCAATCTGATTTCAGTGCCAGGGAAGCCTATGGAGCAGATTATCTTGAGTGACATCTCACAGCACTTACAAGACAGCCAGATGATCAGGCCCAGTCAGCATGGGTTTATCAGAGGCAGGTCCTGCTTGAGGAACCCGATCTCCTTCTATGACAAGGTGATGCTTTCAGTGGATGAGCAACAGGCTGTGCATCTTGTTTACCTAGACTTTAGTAACGCTTCTGACATGGTTTCCCATTCCCAGAATTCTTCTGAAGAACTGGCAGCTTAAGGCCTGGGCAGGTGTACACTTTGTTGGGTTAAAAACTGTCTGGGTGGCTGGGCCCAAAGAGTTATGGTGAATGGAGTTAAATCCAGTTGGAGGCTGGTCACTATTGGAGTCCCCCATGGCTCAGTACTGGGGCCGCTTCTCTTCAGTATTTTTATCAGTAATCTGGACTAGAGTATCGAGTGCACCCTCAGTAAGTTTGCACATGACACCAAGTTAGGTGTAAATGTTGATCTGCTCAAGGGTAGGAAGGCTCTGAGGAGGATCTGGATAGGCTGGACCGATGGGCCAAGGCCAACTGTATGAGGTGCCAGGTCCTGCACTTGGGGTACAACAACCCCATGGAATGCTACAGGTTGGGGGAAGAGTGGCTGGAAAGCTGCCTGGCAGAAAAGACCTGAGGGTATTGGTAAATAGCCATCTGAATATGAGCCATCCGTGTGCTCAGGTGGCCAAGAAGGCCAACAGCATCCTGGCTTGTGTCAGAAGTAGTGTGGCCAACAGGACAGGGAAGTGATTGTTCCCCTGTACTTGGCTCTGGTGAGGCTGCACATTGAATACTGCATTCAGTTTTGAACCCCTTGCTACAACAAAGACATCGATGTGCTAGAGTATGTTCAAAGAAGGGCAATCAGGTTGGTAAAGGGTCTAGAGAAAAATTCTTATGAAGAGCAGCTGAGGGAGCTGGGGTTGTTTAGCTTGGAGAAGAGAAGGCTCAGGGGAGACCTTATACAAGTACCTTAAAGGAGGTTGTAGCGAGGTGGGGATTGGTTTCTTCTCCCAAGCAGCAAATGAATGATAAGACGAGGGGTAAATGGCCTCAAGTTGTGCCAGGGGAGGTTTAGGTTGGATATTAGGAGAAATGTCTTCGCTGAAAGGGTTGTGAAGCATGGGCTGTCCAGGGAAGCAGCTGAGTCACCATCCCTGGTGGTCAATAAGAAACATGTCAATTTTGAATTTAGTAGCATGGTTTAGTGGTGGACTTGTCACTACTAGCTTAAAGGTTGGGCTAGATTGTCTTAGAGGTCTTTTCCAATCTAAATGATTCTATGATTAGTCTGAAAACCAGGAATATAAAACATCTAGGCCATGCTGCAGTAAAACTTAAAAGCATGCTTGATCTTTAACACCATGAATATCACTGAAAATATGGGTGCTGCTCAAGTACCTGGAGTTAAACACGTTTAAACGATTTACTGGCTCTTATCAGTATGTGCAGCACCTGGTTTGTTGTTCAGCCTGAAGTTTATTCTCCTCCCATGTGTGGCAAGTGAATTGCTCTGAGTGGCCTCATGTGCTCCAGGCAATATCAGTGGGGACCAGAAGAGATCCATCCGTAATTCTGACTGTGCCGGGTCAAGTCCTGTATCAGTACAGATAACATGCCTGAAATATGTCTGTTAACAGTTCAGCCAGAGATAAGGTTTACCTGCCTCTGATGTTTAAGTAAACCATTTCAGGCATGAAGTGTTTCACAGTGGCCCTTTGTAAGACAGCCTGCAGTCCTGATTCTTCAGTGACAGGTTCATGTAACTCACTCTAGGCAGACATAAGAGCCCAGTTGCATGTATTCAGATATTCATGGTCTTTATTGTTGAAGCACACATCCAAGTGTTTTGCTGGATCCCAGATAAAGTGTAGCAGCTTGCTTCCACTCAGATGAACAGGATTTAAAAAAAAAAAAAAATGCCAAAGATTTATATATGTAGACTTCACACACAGAAAGCCAATGTTCCCCTTCTTCCCTAGATCATTATGCCTGCTGAGAATTACTCACAAGTTCATTGTTGTGAGTCTTTCTGGTAATTGAATTGTACGTTAACCACTGTGAAAGCCTATTCTGTAAACACCATGGTTTGTAAGACAGAGTATCTGGAAAAAAATAATAATTGACAAAATAATAATAAAAGGCAATATCCTTATCACATTAAAATTCATAATATTTTTTCACTGTGTCTAGTATGACTAGGACAAGCAGTAAAAGTTAGGTTATATGCTAGGTTGTATTTATCTGAAATAATAGGACTGATGTCTGCTCTTCTCATTAGGAAGAGTATCAAGACTATGAACCCGAAGCATGAGAGACCTTTCCTTCCTTTGTATCTCCTGAAACCTACTAACAAAGACGTCACATCCTGTACAAGTGCTGAGTTCCAATGTGCCCAGTCGTAAAATTTTTTTACAGTTTTTACGGTGTATTTTGAAGTCTTCCATCAGCAATGATTGGAGTATCTGTGACTGCATCCACCTTGTTTCAGCATTTCCCTCCTGCTGAAATGAAAGCTGGTTGGCAAGGTCATTGTTGTGCTGTGGATATTGTGGCTTCAAGTTTAAAAATTAAAAAGAAAATACTAAATAAAAAACACCTAAGTGTCTACTGCTTATTTTTAACTCTGTACATGTTTTGTTGATAGGCTGTCAGTAATTTGATATTGTTTATGATACTGTTTTTATTTGTTTCCAATGACTATTCTTTCTGTGCAGAGATGACTTATTGTGAGAGCTTTATATATATGTGTATGTATTATATATAGAAAAAAGTAACTGAGCATGAACTATGCACCTATAAATATTAGCTGTTGAAATTTTATTGTTTTGTGATGTGTTTTGTTAACTTGTGTCTGTAAATAATAGTGTTCAACTGAGGCAAATAAAATATAACCCATTAAAAATGAACTTATAAGTTAGTGATGATTTGTAACACCTTATTTGCTCTCCAAGAGCACATGTTGAAAAATTCAGGCTGTGTTGCTTCCTGTGAAGAAAGTGGATGAACAAAACAAGCAAACAGATATCTGGTTTATACCAAAATCAGGATGAAGAATGAGAGTATCAGGGCTGGCTCCTCAGCTGGAGTAAATTGTTTGACAAAAGAGATTTGTAGTGCTAATGAACTTTCCACTGTAAGGAGAACCTAAGAGTGAATGAAGCCATTAATAATGGGTTACAGAAGGCTATCAGGGTATTGTGAGGCTCTTTAAAGAATTACCATTTCAGGGTTGTTAACACACTGGGCTACAAGAGTACAGGAGAGTGATGGATTAGTTGCAATCAAGTTGTCTTGTATAAAGTCTCATTTAGTAAAAGTACAGTCTAGCGTCTGTTTTTATAGGTGGTAATTTTAGTTATTACGTTGCCTGGATACTTTTCCGTACATTAAAAAGATATATACATGAGATGTTTTTACTTCTCTCATGTTTTATTATCTGATAGCTATTCTGAATCAAATGTTGCCTCTAACCCTGAATGGTACAATTTTTTTTTTTTCATTTAACATTCTCTAACCCTAAGTAGGATTTTAAATTTCCTTTAGTCTTTCCAGTGTTCTGGGACATGCTCAACGTGGAACAGATTATGTGCAGGTATGTGCACGTCTCATCTGTACACTGTGGGAGCTGATAGTGTCATCTGCCAAAATCACATGAACATGATGGTTTCATGGTGCTTTGAGAACTGGTGTTTCAATTTCCAATGTCACCTTCAAGACCCAACCCCATATTTCTAGAGAAATTAATTTATTTCAGAAGAATTGCTATCAAACTCTTTTTCAAAAGCAATTAAAAATCCTCTTGATCATTCAAACAACTTGTGGATATTTTCATCAATAGTTAAATTGCTTAATGAAGCTTAAAGCCCTGTGCTCTTTTGCAGAATTCTTTTATGGTAGTCTGCAACAAACCATTATCAATTTGCAGTCTCCTTCACAGATGATGTGTCAAGAGAATCTCTTGACCTGGACATACTGTTAAATTCTTAATGCCTCAGTGGCAAATCTATTGATTGCTTCCATGGAAAATTAGTATCAGGACAGCATATAATGTAAGACCACACTTTTATAATTGTTAATGTTGTTTAAAGATCTTTCTTTTCTAACAGAAGGAATTGAGAAGAAAAGCACAGTGCTGTAGTGTGATTTTTTTACTTAGTGGGCTAGCAGAGACTCAGCCAACAAAAGCAATAACTGCGAGTTGCTTCCCTAATGACCAGCCAAATGCATGATACTACAGGAAACGCTGGAAATAGCAGCCTAAGTGTAGTACAAATCTCTGTTGTTCATCTTCTCTTCCACAGATCTCAACTGTTGTATTGTTTCTCTATTAGGAACTCAAATTAAACTGTTTTGTTACTCAGATGTTGCAAATAAGTTGCACACTTCTTAAATAAGCTGCGGGAGTATTATGTCATAAAAAGCAGCACTAAGAATAAATTGGCTCCTGAGACAGACCCATTGTCTGAGCATATAGGGGTTAATTATTTTCTTTTGTAGGTTAACATCAGCAAGTCATTCAGACTTCTCGGGTCATTCATTTAAAATGTATCATAGGCGATCGGTGTGGTTCTCATGCCTCTTGCAAACATGCCCTCAGATGGCCCGGAAGGTCCATGGGACCCCTGGTTTCTATGGCAGCACAGTGTGATGCACGGCTCTGGTAACAAGCTGCGTTTTAATTAGATTCCTTAAAGGCTGTCCAACCACCCCTTCCAGGTACAATAAGTGCCATTTTGTCTTGCTTCCTGCAGTGAAATGAATGGTGAAATGTGGATTGCAAATGTCAGAATTGTGCTGGATGCTGAAGTTGAACTAAATAGCTTTTGCTGTATTCACATTTTTAAAAGTGTTCTGGGTATTAAAAAATGCTTCTACCGTGTTGTGATAATCTTTGCTTAAGCAATGTCTGCCGGAGAGGAATATACCTCAGAGCTCTCTTTTCTTTAAGAGCCTAGATTTCAACTCAAACTGAAAGCAATCTTCTGTCCTCAAATTATGAGTTAATAATGAGTCTCACCATATCCCAGTCCTCCAGGGAAAAAAACACATGTTGCTTTTTTTTTTTCTATTTTGACAGCCTTAATTGGTCTTATAATGTCTTCTAATTAGACACATTGTAATATTGTTTTTATTACTGTAAATCATAGTGTTAATACTTGTGTTACATGCCCTTGGTTTAATGACTTTCAAGCTATTGTATTTGTTTGAGGCATAAGGCAAGAAATGCCCTCTTCCCCCTAATGAGACTTTGCTTTATTCCCTTAACCCAGTTGTAGGTGAATTAAGGTAAGTTACGTCTTGAACTTGAGGAGAAGTAACACACCTGCATCTCTTCAGTAAGTACCTATTCAGCTCATCCTAGCTTTCCTATCTTGGGGACTCTGGTCTCTGTGTTCTCATATGGAAGCATGTGACATGGACAGAGGATCAATCAGCTTGGACATGCAGGGCTGTGCATTTAGTGGCTGAAATTCATCCAAGAGCAAAAGAGTAGGCAGGCAGAGAATGCCTACCTACACATAAAATCTTAATATACCACATAGAACTACTTAATTACCTCTAAGATTTTATGCAAAGTTGCTTGAAAGATCCCTACTGTATTCACATGGCTGTTTTAGGACACCCATAGCTCCAATACACGTTTGCTCGTCTCACAAAAATGAGGTTTGGCAGTGCATACTGATGTGATGAATTTCCCATTCTTCTTCCTATGCTCAGAAGGCAGAAAACTCCTGAAATCTTTACTTCTAGGGTTTCCCAGAACACTGACGGCACAGCATCTTTTTTTATTTTTATTTTTTGTCAGATAGATGGTGCACAGTGGAGTTGATAATCCAGAACTCTGATCCCCAACTCACTGAAAACAAAGGGAGTTTTTCCATTGATTTTCATGGGTGTTAATGATTCCTGGTACCTCTCTTAAGTCTGCAGAGCAATTAGAAATAGCAGAGATCACCATAAAATCCCACAGCCAAGCCCTCACAAGGCTTTCTCAGATGTGATCTTACACATTGGCAGAATTCTGTAAATGCTGCATGGTAAAGCACACCTCAAATGTCGGGTTTGTATGGAGTAGTTGTCCTTTGGTATTGCAACCTTGAAGGCTGTACATCCTTCAGCTAATCGATACTTAATGACCTATTAATGCAAACTAAATCTTTGTCTTCTGCTCTGGAATTGCTTAGAAGGTAAGTGGGAGAAGAGAGATGATTCCTTGTTGCTGGATTTGGGTTTGATTTCAGTCCACACAAGGCTTCCAGTAGCATTGGCTGAGTTACCTTATTCTTTTTAGCCTCCAGCTCAAGGCTTTGAATATTACTGGAGAAGACACTAATAATAGTCTTCACAGAGTATCATTCTGCTTGGATGACCGTGGGTCTGAACCAGTAGCTTCAGTTTGCACAAAAGCAGACTTGCTCGAGAGTGAAGGTAACCAAAAGCAAATGAGATCTTAGCCTTTGGTGTCTCTATACTGCATTTTTAATGGAAAATATTATCTGCTTAAAAGCAGACATAAACATTTTTTCTCAAGCCTGCCTGACATTTAATGTGTAACTCAGAAGGTTCATCTGATCTAAAAAAGGCTGGCAGATGGAGAAACAGCAGGTGGAACCTCAGATGAGACAGCCGAGAGGTAACAAACTGGGTAGAAAATTAGGTCAGATGAGATTTCTTCCATGTTAGAAGAAATGCTTTGAAAATGCTTCCTCCAATGGAGGCCTAAAAGTGTTTTTTCAGCATTTTCTGTTAATATTTACATCTCTGAATAGGTTAGAGTCTATCAGCATCTGACACATCTAACTGGCATGTTTCTGTGGAAAAGGGGAGTGTGAGATTTACATCTGTGCTTGAGGAGACCTGCCTTTTTTAAAAAAAATCCACCTTAACAAGGAGATAGGACACTGTTGTTGAGTGAAAGAGAACAAATCTGTTAGCAGTGAAAACATAAAGGAAAATAATTTACAAACAATATGACCAAAAAGGTAGGAAATCTTATCTCAGGCCACTAAGTGTCACTAAGTGACAACTTTCATTGAGACAGAAAGGTGATGGCAGCTCCCAAGAAACACTTAAAACAAAATTCACTACTCATAAAAACTTCTACCATTTATTCAGCCTCCTCACTCCAAAATCTAGTTCCATTCCTGGCCCAGATTTGCAGCTAAACAGTGATAAGTTTCATTTGAATAATTGGATGTTCTTAGGTGTGAAATAAATGAAAATTCAAAGCCTTCATCTAATGGAGACTTGCTATTCAGAAAATGTTTGAGGAAGGAAAGGAATCTCTGAAAGCCAGATTTTCCTCTATTATTTTTTTTTTTTTTCAATTTTCATGTATTTTAATATGTGTCTGTGGAACGTGATTTTACACATGCTCACAAGGACACCACAATCTTAGATCACATTGTGTATGTCCTTTTTTTTTCCCGTTTGCCCATGTTGCTTTGGAAGCTTTTCAAAGTATCTTGAAAAGTGTTCTATGAGTTTGTCTTACAAATATAGATACAAACACACACATATGTGTATATACTAGTGTATATTCTATGTGTGCATGCATGTACATAGGTAAGTATGTATGGGCATTACCATTACATTCTGTAAAGTGCTACAATTCTAATAATGATCTTCCTTGGGAGGGAGAGATAGGGGCAGGGTGGAAGGATTATGACAAATTCAAGGAATGCATTTTTAAGTCATTTATTGTAAATACTAGGTAAAATATTTGAAAGCTTCAAAAAGCCTCACGGTGAACAGGCCAAGTCTGCATTAACAGAGTTTTGCTGGTGAAGCCGCATAGCCATACAAACCTAGTTTGGGCTTCTTTGCTGCAGAGCAGGGTTACCAACATTGTTTGTTCCATACACCCACTACAGTGAAATGTGCCATATTTATAAAAAAAAGAAAGCATAGCTGCCCCTGTGCTTCTGGACTAGGTGTTCTTGGTAGTACATCTACATCAGAAGAGAATCACATTTATTCTTCCCCTGTTGTGTACAGTGCTCTTTCAGAGCCTGAAGCACTTGTCATGGTGCCAGTTCCACTTGACTGAGCGTGATAATAAAAGCACCCTACCCAGAAACCCTGGCACTGCTTAATTACACAAGGGATTTCTTGGCAAACCTTTATTAATGTGGAGTTGGCCTTCTGAAGTGCTTCTAGGAGCGGTGTGTTTTTTCTGAACCACTGGCTGCCAGTAGGATGATGGCTCCTCTGTGACCATGAGCAAGCTCTTCATGTCAACTGTTCTCTGGTGAACCCATGCCCAAACTAGCATGCTAAATGCAGGGTCATCTGTTTCTGTCTCACGAAGAGATAATCTATGCTGCTTGAATAAAGGAATCATCCTAAGACTGAATAAATGATTGTTAGCAGAGCAGCTCTGATGTGGAGTAGCTTGTTTGTGTGTCAGCTTTTGGCCCAATCCACATGAAATCCTCCCAGAATTTCCTCTCGTGATGCTTGTGGCACCTATGAAATGACTGGCTTGATTGCAAGGCAGCTCTAAGCAGATATTAGCTGGCTAATGCAAGTCAGCTAGAGGAAATGAAATCAAAGGTGCATGTTCCCTCAGGAGCATGGGTAGTTCTGAAAGAAACACGGGTTAATAAAACACTGAAGGGAATTGGCTGAGGGCTGGAGTGAGGAGAATGGGCTGTGAGGAGATTGCACTTTGGGGAGAAACGACATTTAATGTGTTGATAAATCACCCATCTATTTTCTCTCTTTAATTACTTTGTCTTGTCTTCCTTGCTACAAGATTGCTGGAGAAAAGGTCATTGCCTGTTCCACGACTGTTCACTGCCTAGTGCAACAGGACCCTAGACATTTCTGAATCAAAGATGAAGTGTGAGCATAACACTGTTAAACTGGAGGTTCACAAGCTGTTGCCTCTGGAGACCCTTCTGAGAACTGCTTGAGGATGGCGTGGGTGGCATTGGATCAGAGTTCAGCTCTTGGCCCCTACAGGGTACTCCAGCTCGTCATAATCTGTTGCCAGACTTCTCACCAGCCTTCTAATTACAGAAAACACCAGCGCTGACATGGAAAATAAAGTTTTGGTTTACTCAGTAGCAAAGAATTTTTGTGTTGTCCAAAGTGATTGACCTGCATTTGCCCAGCTCCCATTGCTGAGTATCTAAAGGCAGCTCTTCCTCCACCTGGCCAACAGGGATGTCATTTTCAGAGAATGGTTTCAGCTGGAGGGGATCTCTGAAAGTCATCTGTCCAAACCAACTGCTCAAACAGGGCAGAACTATGCCCAGGTGAACTGAAGCATCTAGGTAGGTGAGGAATACTGCTTTGCCATCAGTCCCTGAAGTGTACCTAACATAGGGCTATGCCTTCTCCTCTTCCATCTGTGATGGACATGAAGGGCTGCCACTAGAAAAAATAAACGGGCAACTGCACATCCTACAACACTGTAGCACAGCAAGGACATCCTTTGGTATTATAAGATATAGAGGCAGATCTTAATTCAAATTCTGCTAATTGCTTATTGTGTCATTGTATGAAAGTCACCCCAGCTGCATTTACAACCCTAACTGTAAAACAGAAATAGCTCTGCTTCTAAAATGTTGGCAGATCTGACGCCCTTGACTAATATGAAAAGACAAACAACTGGAAATTAATTTCTAGCTAGGTACCACAGTTTGATGTTGTTGGGTTTTGTTTTTTTCCCTCTGTCTTCTCCTGTCACACATTTTTAGGTCTTTTACCAGAGTCAAATTGCTATCTTGACCTTGACTTGGGAAATACATATCACAATATCAAGAAGACAAGTGAACTGGAAGTACCAAAAAATGAGATAACAGGCTCTCCTGTGTCATGCAGGTACTACTGCTAAAGTGCCCAAAAATCCTAAAAGAAGCCATTTCTTCCTTCTGCCACCAAGACCATCCTAGCTTCAGATTTCTTACTTTCTCAGGTAGAAATGAGGTCTGACATTTCTCAAAGGAGCTTGCTACAGTTTTTGTGGATGTGCAAGGCTTTATTGCTTGAGAAAAGATTCCTAAGCACAGAGAGATGTATCACTTTCCCGTTGCCACTCACACAGTGATATCATTTCACTGCTATTTTTAATACCATTATTTTTAAGGAAAATAGCATTTGTGACTGTCACGTACAGTTTATTGGCTAACTCACTGTTGCCATTTCACTGTTTTATAATGAGACTGTAAATTCTCTGGGCAGGCCTGCAGCTTATTTCAGATCTCACTTTTGTAGCAGTTACATATCCATGGAATCCCAAGTGCTTTGGGTGTTATTATTTATTGTCTCTGTTAGGAGAGTGGCCATGGGCCCTAGACGTGATTGGGCCAGGAGCTTTAAAATACCAGATTGAAGAAACAGAGCTGACAGAGGATAAACGGATTTGCAAAGCTGAAGGGGAGATGAAGTTTTGGTGACTTTTTAGAACATCTGGTACATCCCCATTGTCATGCAAACAAACAACAACATTGCAGGGAAAGACTGCAAAATATTTAAGTTTCAAATGCCATCACTAACCTCGTTTGCCTGAAATTACTGACGTGTGAGGGTGAGGGAGATGTTTTTTCAGAATCAATTAGACAAAAAAAAAAAATACGTTGCAGACTGACCTGTTGGGGATTGAGTACTGGCCCTCCATAAAATATTCTTGTAGCCCTGCGTTATCTCTATTTGTGGCACACACATGTGTCTATATTGCGTTTTCTGATGAAAGAACAGGTAAACTGGAGAGTATTTTTTGTGACTGAGCAGCAAGTAACAGGACAAGCCAGCACTTGGAGTGCTCCTCTTTTTGTCAGGATGTCACAGCAAGGTCTGGGCTGAGAGTTACCAGTCCTGAGCTTTGTGAACACACCTTACCTCTTGAATGCTGGAATAAGAATGCTCTACAGGGTATCTGTGCTTCACTGTTCAAGCAGTGCTGCTGGAAAACAAATGCTCACCCTGCACTGCAGACAGAGGCCTCCCAGTGGTGTGGATGCACTGACTGAGAACCAGTAACCTCTCCACCTGTTACCCCAGTGCTTGGTGCATGAGCAGTGTCGCTGCTAACCATCAGCTGTGTTTGACTATAAACAACCTAAATAATCAGACTGACTTTAAAGACTGTCCTGTTACTTCTGATAGTTAAATAAAGGTTAGTTATGCTCTCTACAGGTGCTTGAGAACAGGGCAGAAAACTGCATGAATTCCAAGCTACCAGCATGAGTTATCTATGAGCAAATTACTAAAAACTGGTGGTTCTGCTGGTCCTGAATAAACTCCTTGCCAACCCTCTGTGGTGGTTTTACTGTGCTAGGCAGCTGGACACCACAACCGCTCTCTCACTCCCCCTCCTCAGATGAGGAGGGGAAGAAGTAAAGGAAAGAACAACTCATGGGTTGAGATAAGGATGATTTAATTAAAGAGAAAAAATATTGTTAAGGAAATATTATTAATTCAACAATTCAACTAAAGGGAAAAAAGGGAAAGGGAAGGGGGAGGGGGAAAGGGAATAACAAAGCAAAACAAGTAAAGGCTGTGTGGAAGTGCAGAGGAAAGAAATTACTCTCTGCTTCCCACAAATGAGCGATGCTTGACCACGTCCTTGAAGCAGGGCCTCAACGCACGTAGCCGGTGTACGGGAGGAGGACAGACGTTTTCGCAACGAGAGCCCACCCCTCCCCTCTTCTTCCTTTTTCCACCTTTTATTGCTGAGTGTGACATCATATGGTATGGAATATCCCTTGGGTTGGTTCAGGTCAGCTGCCCTGCTGATGTTTCTTTCTCACTTTTTGCCCACCCCCTAGGAGGGTCAGAGAGAGTCCTGATGCTGTGCCAGCACTTCTCAGCAGCAGACACAACACTGGTGTGATACCACTGCTGTTCTAGCTACAAGTGCAGAGCGCAGCACTGTATGGGCTGCTGCAGGGAAAGTTAACATCCCAGCCAGACCCAGTATACCCTCTAAAATAAAAGAGCTGAGGAAACATTTCACTTTACAATACAGTTTAAGTTTATTAAGCTGGAAGGTTTCAGAACAGAAATAAAATTCACACATATTTCCAAAAATGTTTAGCAATTTTATTTATTTATTTTTTTTATTTTTTTATTTTTTTTTTCCTGCTCGGTTAGATCTTGGCAAAGTCAGTCAATCCCATGAGGGATTTAAATTTGGGAGGAAATTTGTAAGGTTTTTCACATTCTAGCACCATATACTTTAAAAATACCTTGCAGTATTTCTACTGAAGTACTGTAATATCTTAGGCCTGCCCTCAGCCCTCTACTCCTCAGCAGATTCTGGCCCTGTATATTTATCATTGCTATTATTTTAGATAAAGACCCTCCAGCTTCTAAGACTACTTCTCTTATGAGATATCTTGAAGACCAGTATCATCTTTCAGCAGCATGTATGAAAATACCTCAAAATTTACCTACTCCAGACATACAGTTTTTGAATAGGTTCTTCTTAAGAAGAACTTAAAATCAGCTGACTCATAGCACCAACATGCCTATTTATCTTTTATTAAACATTAATTACCACTCGGGCCATCAGACAAGGAGCTGAGGAGCAGAGAATCTGATTAAATGTAAGATATTTTTTTTTTGAATGAATGAATAATTCATTAAATGATCATGCACTGTTTACTTTTTCAGTGATACCTAGTGATAAAAATGGTATACATTTAATTCCCAGTTTGTCAGGCTCTCAGTAAGGTAAGGCACTGCATCTGAATTGCCGTGCCTGCTCACCCCTGACTCATTGCTACTTCTCCTGCCCCACATTTCCTGCTGTTTTTGCTACATGTGCACACGCAACAGCTGATGAAGCCTTGGAAAGCCTGATAAAGGGCGTTTCCAGGTCAAGGCCTTAGATCATTTGCTGGTGGACAAAGAAATAAAAATAACAGGGTTACAAAGAGATACTATCATTTGTCAAGTGTTCCTGTGAAGTCAGGATTATTGTGCTGCCACCTAAAACACTTCACATGTACTTAAGTAGAATATTTTTGTGGATACCTTTAAAAACCTTATCTCATGATTTTTTGTCTCTGACACAAGCCAGTATGATGAAGATGACTAGTACAATTTTCTTGTTTTTCCCTTTTTTTCTGGGAGGAGGTTACTCTCTTTGAAGCCTGCTCAGTACTCATGGGAAAACAGTCACATTAAAGAGCCTGTGCTTGATTTTTTATATTACCATTGATTAGAAGTCATGATCCTTTTGTCACATGTCATCTGCAACTCAGATGGAAAGGAACATCTACTAGAATGGAATAAGACAGCCAGGTGCTGTTTAAGCAGCTCTAAAAACACTCTTTTAACTCAGCATTAAGTGTGTCAAAAGTCTTTATTTCATATTAGTGGATTCATATTTCTTGCATCAGTTCTTGACTTTCAGCAAAGTCTCTTCCATGTCACGCTCACATTGGATACTTGACTCTCAAGTGTCATGTTAGAGGAGACACATGGTGTGGGGTGGTGGTAGCTGCTGATTTTAATTTTAAATCTGAGTTTTGAATTTCTTCTTTCAAAGAGAAAAAAAGCAGTGACAAATCCCTCAAGGGAAGTGAAAGAAAAAAAAAAAAAAAAAAAATCTGTTCTTCCTCCTTCTGTTTCAGGGAAAAGTACTGTAGAAAAACCCAGCAAGACAAGTCTTCCAGTCTGTCCTTTTCACAGAAGAAGGCCCTTTTGTTTTTTTTCATCCCTTTTCACACACTCCTGCTTTCTCTTCTTACCCACACTGAAGCACGACACTGTCTTAGTTGTTTGGGGATATGACAGAATTCATTGATCCTTCACAGCATCCAACTGTGGCTTCTAAAAAATGACTCGTCAGGTGTGGCACCAACTGACCAAAGACTAGGACAAAGGAAACATGCACAGAAGGTAGTAAAATAAATAAATGAATGAAAATAAATAATAAAAAAGGCAAGAGAAATGTCTGTTGTGAAGAAAGTAAGAACGCAGATGGAGGGATACTCCACTTCTTTTTCTGTCCTTAGTTGCTGGTGATCATGCTCTGTGTGCTTGAAAATCTGCCCCTGCCAGTTCAGAAAGACATGGCCAGGGGCCACATAGATGGCCACTATCATGACAGAAAAAAACAGGTGTCTATTTTATGGCAATAACACTAACAAAACCAAGCTGGGCTCAAATTGATGACGCAGCGTAAGATAGGACACTGCAATTACGCCATGCCATTCATTTCTAATCCTCCTGCTGCTTGTTTGTATTTATTTGTTTAATATTTCTTTATTCATACATTGCACCACCCTTCTCCATTCTTTTCTAAAATTATATTGCTAGTGATTAACTGCATGTGGCATTCCCGCAGTGCTGTGATCAGCACTGGGTTATTTCTTGCAGTGCTGTAGTGAAACCGCAAGTGAGAAAATTCAAGCCTAGAAAAGCAGTAATTTATTACAGTACAAATGAGTCATGCTGCTGACAGATTCTGACATGCAACCAATCTATTAGAGGTTTTCCTTTCTGCAAGTTTTGCCTCCCTCTCTGCTCCAGATGTGCTCTTCTTAAAGTCTGAACAGATCAATATTCACTCAGTCTGTTCTTATCTACAAAAGGTTTGGAAAAAAAATAATAATAATAAAAAAATAGACCCTAAACCTGAAAATTGTTAAATGTGCGAAGGCGTAGCAGTTTTTCTTCTGTCTTGTGATACTTTGATATTGTTAGCAGAAGATGAACGTTAACAGCAGGTATTTGGGGACTGTAAAATACAACCTGGAGGCTGATAAATACCCAGTCTGTGAAAAGATATTTATACTACCCAAGTTTTTTCATGTCATGATCAGTTTCCTTGGACTTCTGGGTATTTTCTCAGTGGCAAGATATAAAAACTTAGATTAAGGCAGCACTTTGAGGTGTCTTTATTCCCAGCTATGTATTAAAAATAGGTCAAGCATGCCTTACATCCCCATGGCAAGCACTTATCCCAATGAGTAGGCTTGAGCAGGCTATTGAAACTTGCTGGGATTTTCTTTGGGACTGATGCCTGTGTGATTTGGCACTTTGTGAGTTAGAAACTCATCTTCCTGTTCACAGAGTAGTTCTTTGATCTTGGGACAGAGCTGTGCGAAGGGGCAAAAATCAGGAATCCTCCTGTAGAAAGTGCAGTTTGGCTCTTCATCCTCCATAGATGAATGATAGGTATTTTACACAACCAGTCAGTCTTCTACTCAGACTTCAATTGTATTTTACATTGTGGACTGATAAGAGGTTGATGAATGAGAGTTGCTTAGTAATCCTTGAATGCAAATATTTCTGAATCTCAGCAGGACTTGCTAAGAAAACTAACAGTACAAATAATGTTTGAATGTTGACAGTGACAAGGACTCCAGAATGCTTTAATTGCTGACACTTCCTCAGCCTTGGATTGTTCCTCAAATGAAAGGAAAAAATGCACAAAAAGTGGTACATATTCAACTCTGCATATAGATGCAAACAATGTTGAGAGACTTGATCAAGTCTATCCAAGAGAGGAAGAACGAGTTATGTTTAAATTCAGTGTTCATCTGGTGGCTTTAATAACTTGTTGGGGGGAGGTAAGCTTGCTGCCTAATTTGATGCCACCATAGAGACCCCTTATAAAGGCCAAGGTGAGTTACTGGAGTTGAACAGATTCAACAGTTGAATTGTCAGAGTGAACTGTTTTACGTGTCCTTATGGGACTGCTGGAGCTGCTAACAGAAATGTTTACCTAGGTCTGCAATATGCATTTAGAGAACAGAAACAAACCTGGGAAATTTTTGAATGTGTTTGTATTTTTGCGTATGTACCTTTGCCTGAGTTGCATTGCTAACTTCATAGAAATTGCTTCTCAAAAACAGGTTTTGCCATAAGAAAAGCTCCAGGGATCTGGTCATAGGTGAGATCAGAGAAACCAAAGAAAGGGGCAAAGGTGAAGCCTGGCAAAGATCCTACAAAAGGTGGGCTTGGGGTGTTTCTCTTCAGTGACACAAATATTTAAAGAAATGAACACAACAGAAGCCAAGGGCCAGTGTGCCAGAGGCTTTGAGAGCTCGTTGGGCAGAACAGGGAGGGCAGATGCTCGACCAAGGAAAATCAATGGCAGAAAGGAGGAAGGAGAGTTCAGACATGCCTGGTGGGCTCCAAGAAGACAGGATGGGGGGGGGGAGCAGCGGCAGGGAATGGCCCCAGCACGAAGTTGTACACAACACATGGACAGAGCTGAAATGTTTCTTCGTAAAGCCCCACCTTCCAAAAGTGCTATTAATTAAAGCTTATTAAAATCAAAAAGGCAGGTGTGAGACTTACTGCTTCCAGAGAGCTGTTGATGGACTGATTTTTTTTTAACTTCATCCAAAAGATCTGTCTTGTTGCCAGCTTCACCTTAACTGTCTTGAGAGGGAGTTATTTAAGGCAACACTCACGCTGGCAGACACAGCTGGTGGTTCGAAGATGCTTGCAGAAAGGGAAGCTGTTAGCTTAAACTGTTTTATCTGCAAAGACTTTGCTTCTCCCCAGAGACCTTGTGTACAGCATTTAAATCTTAGGTGCACTGTTAAGAGTAAGCGAATATAAAAGAAAAGCAAACAATCTTTAAATACACCCTGGCATGCACACCCCTTCTGTGAAATTGCCCTTTCGTGCTCAGTCGCCTCCCAGGAAGCCTCCTACTCTTTCAGCACTGGCAGATTTCTGTACACAGCTCAGTGGTTTTTTTTTTTTAAGATTAGCCTTGAAATGTGGTTGTCTGCATCCCTGCTGCAGCGGTTGTGCCCACAGCCCACGCTTTGGGCTGCGTTTCTGTTTTTCTCTGCAAGGCGGCAGGGCACCAGGGTGAACCTGTCTGCGTCTCTCTGCCTGCAAGTGTCTGGAGATGGAGAGGCACAGGTTCATCACTGCCCACCGGGCCAGCACAGGACCTCATTCTGCCAGCACTTTGGCTATGGAGTGGTATTACTCCGCTCAAACCTGAAAATTGTTCTTAACTGCTGCTAAAAAACATGTGAGACCTGGAGAATGGGAAATCTTAAAGGACAAGAAGAAAGGTGTAACAAATGGCAGTTGTTTCCATTTTAGCTCTCAAAATAAGCAGCTCAGTCTCTGCACTATATTCAGTTATGACATTTGAGGGGAAACTTTGAGGGAGTAATAAGTACTGGAGCTGGGATGATAGAAGAGCTGAAGACGTGCAGTGTGAGCAGAAAATGGTTGCTTTGGACAGGCAATGCTTCCAGTTAAAAGCATCTTTAAGGAAGGATTAATAAAAGAGAAGTCAGATGGTACAGCTAGTGTCTCAGTGCAGTGGACAGACAAGTCAAATACTCCCTGCTCTGGAGGGCTCTGCATTAGCCAGGAATTTTGTTGAGAGCGTGTGGGCTCAAGCCCTGTAGCAGGGAGGTCTTCTGTGATGCTCAGGGGCCTGCCCACTAAAAGTGAGCAGGTTTTGTTATCCATTTACTTGTTTCCCTCCAGTTGGCCTGACGCTTGCACCTGATCTTGGTATTGTAAAAGGTACAGCTCATTGTGCAAAAACCATGGGAAGAAAGCAGCTCAGTAAAAACAGTTTCTGCAGAACTGCAATAATCCTTTTCCACAGACCCATGATTTCCTTACGCTTTTCAGTCTGATGAGGAAAAAAAACTACTGAAGTACCATACAGGGCCTGGTCACCATAATATTTGCCTAGTGAATGGAGATTGATGCTGCCAGAATGTTCCTAGCCTTGCAGTACCTTGGATTAAATCTCTTTGGTGGATAGAAGTGCAGATAACACTTGTCACTTATTTCGGCTCCTGAGAGAAATAAAAATTTCTTCCCCCATACATGGATGATAGTTCCTTTATTTTCCTGTAGGGAAGCTATTACATTGGTATCATGATGGTAAAGAATTTTGGTTTTGTTTTTAATTATCTTTGTTTTCTCATTGCCCCCATAAAATTCATTTTTTCCCTAGCATTTTATGGCTGCTTTCTGAAGACAGACTTTGTTAAAGGGAGTACCGTCGTTTTCCTCCCTCATTATAAATTTTTATCACCGTTTCCAATTTTGGCTAATGAGTTTATTTCTATCCAGAGAGAGGAGAGGACTGGAGGGTTGTAATATATATATAAAAAAAAATACGGATGGGGTTGGAAGTGGTTAATCCTAGCACAACTGATGAGTTTCTGATGTGGCTTTTGATTTGTCAGGTCTAAATAGTGGTCCAGGTCAGTAACAGAACTCAATTCTGCCTTTTGGCTTGTCAATATAAATCAGATTTCTCCTGTTTCACAGGTCCAATATGCATCTTTGTTGGAACTTGGTCGAGAAAAGATGGGAAAAAAAAAAAAAAAAAAAAAAAAAAAGGCTTCTCTTACTCAGGTTTAAGACCTTTCACAAATTCCTGTTGCTGTATTATATTTCCAGCCAGGTCTGGTTCTTTAAGGTGCATCTTCAAGGTCTGGTGCCTTAAGGTGGTTGTACCAAAATTTTAATTCCCAAAAGGAGTAAAAAAATAAGTAAAATATGTTGGGTTCTTGTTCAGACAGAACATCGAGACTTCCTAAGGTTTCTCCATCACTGCACGTGGGCAAAGGAGAAACTGCTGTCAGTTCTGGGCTGCAATACTTGCCACAGTGCCAAGCCAGTTGAATGGAGGGCTGGGAGTCCCAGAGCCCAGAATAATCTGGAGAACATGAGGTTGTGGTGACAGGACATGCTTCTGCGCTGGCAGCCTTGCTTACTGACTTAAATCTCTCTGTGTGGCATACTGAAAATATTAGAAAGAAAATGTTACGTGATTAGCCTGGCTACTGGAAGGCTGCCCATCAAGTATAAATAGTAAATTAGCTTTCCAAACAAAGCCTGTATTGAGTATAGCTTGCTGCTCAAAGCACTGGCATGACTTTTCTACTTCTGTCTTCAGCTGAGTTAGAATTCTGTCTTGGTTGCTGGTATTCCTTCTTTCCAGATCTGTTTTTCTCTGCTGTTTTCCAGAAAAAAAAAAATGAGAGCCATTTTAGTCAACCAAAATGGCTGAAATAGAGGCACTGTCAAGCTCATCATTTTTTTCCACTCACACTCTTTCTTAAAAAACGTTTTTTTCTTTATTATTTCTTTTTTTCTTTTATTTTTATCAAGACTCAATCATTTATTATCTCTTCTTTATGATGCTCAGCCTCAGTTACGTTGCAAATACATGAGTCTTCCCTGTTAAATGAGTCTATTATGATTATTAAGCACCACTTTAAGTTATGTCATGACTCTTATACACTGACCTGATAATTAAAAGATGGCTTAAATTACAACCTTCCCGACCCATTTATCCAACTATACTCCCATGTCTGTTGGACAGGACTTTGAAAGACAGGTAGATATATATTAATATATGCATTACATCTAGAATGTCATGTATCCATGGGCTGCAAATCTACTGCTGAAACTACAGGAAATATATAGAGACTTAGAATCTATAGCACTTGAAATAAAATAAAATAGTCATTGCAATTCCCACGTACTGCAGTATTCTCATGCCGAGAAACAGCTGCAAACTACTATGTGTAAGTATATTTATGTTCCTTCAGTCTAGTTTTAGTATATCCATGTCCTCTGCTTGTTAACTTAAGATTCAGTGTATTCTCAGGGATAATGTTTTGCTGTGTGTTAAATAATGCCCACCAAGGGGTACTTGGTTGTTTAGTCCTGGATGAAAAATATTCCTAGTCAATGACCCTTAAATACATGTAAAATTCGGAGTAATAAAAGAAGAAGACTTGCTAGCTACTGTTCTAATATAGCATGGGATTTTTCAAAGGAGCCTTTGGGGTTTAGATACCCACCAGTATGTGCAATAGATCAATTTGTTTAGTTTACTTCAACTGACTCTTATAATGTTCACACTCTTACAATCTTCTCTTCACATTTCAGGCATAACTTGAAGCCCGAGGTGAAATGTTGAAGTCTCCCTTGAGGGGAGCTTGCACGCAGGGGAAAGAACTGATTTTACTGATGGTGGTGTTTTTACATGGAAAACTACATGTAGCTGTTAATAACTTAACTGAGGTTTTGGGGCTATATAAGACTTTATTCTTCTGAAAAATTTCCGTAATCTATAGGATTTAAATTATTATTAATGTATTTCTCTATACTGTCCACAGGGAAAGTAAAGTATAAGCCGTTACTGGGATGGGAATGGAGAGATGTGCAATTCATTAGGCATCTGCTTTAGAAATCCAGCTGCTCATGTGGGGAGCAGTACTGCTCTTGGCTGTGTGCACTGTGCTTCAGCACATCGTAAGACTGAGAGCTGGTGTGCAAATGTTGGAAAAGCATGTCTTTAAACAATCACAAAGTATTTCAAAAGAAAGTGTTCTGCCTAGGATTTAAATACGGTAGCGATGACTCTGGTGAAAAGATGTGACATACTGAGACAGAAAAAAATGATAGAATGAGAGTCCCAGCCGTAATTCTGAAGGAAAATCAACACAGGAGCATGTGAGCACAAAAAATTAATGCCTTCAAAACCACCAGAATGTTTCCTGTATAAAACATTAATCACTTCTGCTGGATGATAGCTTCTTGTACGCATGAGGAAATTTCCAGTAGCTGCAAGACTAATACAAACAGAAATCAGCAAAGGTCTCTTAGGTACAAGTGCAACTGAAGGACTGTCAGGAAGGCAATCCCATGAGAAATTGCTGATACAGGTTTCTGTCAGAAGATGAAAGCAAGCCTCCTCTCTGGAGATGAACTGCTTTGTGTGGAAAGGAAAGCAAAAACATTTCTATTCCCTTCAGCTCGTTTCCTTTCTGAACTAACACCATCATTTCTTGGACCTCTCCAGCACCATTCTATTAAGTTTTTCTGCAATTTGGTTAATTCTGCTCCTTCTCCAGTTCACAGAGGCAGACAATCTAAGACTATTTTCAAATACCCTGCCAACTCAACTAGCGAAAGACTCTGCAATTAATCAACAGGTTGAATATAATAGAAAAGCCGCATTAAAACCCGCTGAGAAGGTGACGGTCACAGATCCTGAGGGGATGAAAAATAATAAACAAAAAAAACTTTTAGAAAGCCTGTTAACGAAAAGTATGACTATGTACCAAACTGGATAAAAAATATTTCAAAACCAAACATTCAAAACCAAGGAAATATTTGGCATTGTTTTGCCCCCTTTGCATTAATGCACAGTCATTCATATTTCAGTTAAATGTGCAACCTCCACCTCATTCAAAAAGATTGATATAGTTTTGATCTTATTCTGCCAGTACCTAGAAGTACCCCTAAGGAAAACACTAAAAGAAAGGGCAAAAGCTTTCAATTTGGAGCACAGGACTTCAAATATCTCCTCTACAACAGCTCACCAGCTCCCCTCTCACTAATGCTGCTGGTGAAGTGGGATAACAGCAGTTTATTCCTGCCTTGTTCAGTGCACAGGATTGTCATTCAGGATTCAATATGTACAGCAGCAGGGTTCTGACATCTTTTAAGATTTCCAGACATCGCATGATGTATGTGGAGCAGCCAGCGTGTTTGTGGCAGGCTGGGAGAAGGTGTGGGTGCCATGAGACATGGGGCTGGGGTGGGTCACCAGGAAGTCTGTCCCCAGAATCACTGAATCATAGAATGGTTTGGGTTGGGAGGGGCCTTAAAGATCATCTAATTCCAACACCCCTGCCGTGGGCAGGTACACCTACCAATAGACCAGGTTGCTCAAAGCCCCAGCCAGCCAGATCTTAAAGAGGATGGGCCCCAACACTGACCCCTGGGGAACACCACTGGTGACAGGTCACCAGCTGGATTTCACTACATTCACCACCACTCTCTGGGCCCGGCCATCCAGCCAGTTTTTTACCCAGCAGAGTATACCTGTCCAAATCACGGGCTGCCAGCTTCTCCAGGAGAACGCTGTGGGAGACTGTGTCAAAGGCCTTGCTGAAGTCTAGGTCGACTACATCAACAGCCTTTCCCTCATCCACCAGGTGGGTCACCCGGTCATAGAAGGAGATGAGGTTGGTCAGGCAAGACTTGCCTTTCATGAACCCATGTGGACTGGGCCTGCTCCCCTGTTTCACTTGTCCAAGGGCAAAATCCTTTTGTGAACTCTATACTCTTGTCTTGCACAAAACTGTATTTCCTTTTACCCCTATTCTGCCTTTTATTTTTTCTTTTTTTTCGAGACTGTAATGGAGGTTTGCAAGCACTCAGCTGCTATGGTGATTTTTGTATTAAATACAGACAAAACAATCACGGTGACTTCTCAAGACTGACTAATGTATGTCTTAGACTGCCTGACAAATAACATATGTCACAAAGCAAGTCCCTCCAGATTTTTTGCTGCTAATACTCCTGAAAATTACAGATATGATCATTATTCCAGTTAGCCTGGGTACTTCCACTGGGAAAAAAATAAAAAAAAAAAATAAAGGATTTTGTGAGTAAGACTGATTAAGACTGCTTTAACTTAACTTGGAGTTGTTTTTTGTTTGTTCGTTTTGTTTTGTTTATTTGTTTATTTGTTTGTTTGTTTTGTTTTGTTTTCCTCCAACATCAATTGAAATCAGGACTAAGAATCCCCTAGGTTTCACCTGGCTCTGGGTCAAAAGGTGCCTCAGTAAGCTGGAGTCAGCCACAGAGTTTCACAAGCCTGGTGCCCTAGTAGAAGCTGCCACCTTCCCCTAGGTAACAGTACAGCACAGGCAGAGTCAGGAACAGTGCCACATGTTCTGATCCAGATGGTGTTGTGACAAAAGGAAGTCCACAGATCATCTTGCTCTCCCAGATGCATTTCTGCCTTTGTGGTATATAAATTTTCAATGAATGGCAGCACTTTTCTGGGGGACCTTAAATCATTTATCTTCATGTAGCATACAGCTTTCATTTTCTAACCAGAAATGACAGGGATGTGGTTTGTCTCAATGCAGTAGATTCATGCGTTTAAAAGATTTAAAATTAGCAAGTGTATTCACCCACATTCTTTTTTTTTTTTTTTTTTTTTTCATGTTTCTTCTTCCAATCCTGTTCATAGTTACACAGGAAAAGTTATTAGTCAAGGTAAAGATCAATGCAAGTACTAAAAGCAGTTATACTTCCTGCTGCCTGACCAAGGAAGGGTTTCTTCTCCCCCCCCTTCCCCCCCCCTTTTTTTTTTAAAGAAATCCTATTTATTTTTGTAATTAATTTTAGGCTACTTTCCTTTATACCATCCCCAGCTATGGGCTGCTGTTCAAGAGGGCATACATGTGTGCCTTCAGGACACCCTTGCAGGTGCTCAACAGGTAGGCAGCAGGTCGATGGAAAAGTCTAAAGAGCTCATTTGCTTTTTGGGCAGTTCAGCATTCAGTGATCTGCCTGCCTGTGCTGCATTACAGCTGCTTTTGTTTGAATGCTTCCCAGCCCGCCCTTTGCTGCTGTGGGCTGATGTTTTCCACTAGATTTCCTGCTTCGAAACGCATCACAGCCCCAGCTCTCCTGAGCCCCAGTGAGCCACGAAAGCTGTGTTCATGCAGTTATACCGTGTGATTTAGCCTGTAAAGCAGTCAGACAAACCACAACTGAAATTGAACATGACAGTAGGGGTTAGAAAAACCCCTATTTTATTTTATTATTTTTTTTAATTTAATTTTTTTTTTTTTTTATTAAACCATAGGCTTTAGGCCTTAAGCCAGTCTCTAGTTGACTGGGATCAGGATGGGGTGAACAAGAATGTTTTTTTACATCGTGTGGTCTGATCCTAACATCAGTGTGCTAAGGTAGAGGAGTGGTCCTTGGGTACTGCATCTGAGCATCACAGAGCAACTTCCTTGGCTCCTTCCTTGGAGGAGTGTATCACCTACCTGGCCATAAGCGCTGGTGCTGTCTGCCTACAGAACCATTGCTGACAGTGTCGCTTCTGATAATGGTTACCTAGTTAGTATTTTTCATGCTTCAGTTTGTGAAAAACAGGGCCATATGACGTGTAAAGTCCGCAAACCAGCTTGTCATCTCAGTACTGGGGAAGACCTGGAACTGGCTTTAGCACAGCACTGGTGAACCTGGCAAACATCAGATGTCAATACTAATATCCTCAAATCTGTCACCTGCTTAGAAGTTCAGTAGTTAGGAAACATAAATAACTGTTATCCTGTCATACCTGGGGGCTCTTGAAGAATCAAATATAACCTGTGGAGCAGGGATGTTCACGTGAAGAGATCTGGAAGCAGTGAGCTCATGGTTCACCTTGAACCATGAGCATCCCTTCAACCCTGCATGTCCTGTGTTTTGGCCCAGGAGTGAGTGTGTACAACTTTATGCTTGCCCTAAGTGTTTTTCACAGATGGGAGAGATGGCATAAGGCATCTTCAAGTGTTATTCCAGGTGAACTTGACATAATGCTGTCCCTGATAACTTCAGTGACATGGATGAAGGCTTGAGCTAGGTGCTTAATAGGCATTACATGGTATTCTTTTACATTACCACAACTATCTTCTGTCAGCAGAATATCTTCTATGGATTTGTGCCTGAAGTAGATAACATCCAGAAAAGAAAAAAGTAGAAACAAAGGAGTAGAGATGAAGCAAAAGGACACAGTGATTAAACATGAATTTACAAAGAACCTTACTACCCAGGGCAAAGATTTGGCTGCCACCTTATATTTAGTTGCTTTTTCAGAATAAGATAGCAAGAGAACTTTTTTTCCTGTTCTCCAGCTCATACACAGGCTACCAACTTCCATTATTATTCTTGCACAAGAGCAAGAATATTTGCTTTAGCAAAGCATAGCTGACCAAAAATTGAATTTGTATAAGCAAAACTCTGCTATATGTTTCAGAGATGGAAGCATTCCTAATCTCCTCCTGTACGGCAGGCAAACCTTCACAGCCCAATTTGTCTGTGGAAGAGGAAAGAGGCCATTGCTGCCTTTGACTCTTTTTGCCTTTGACTTTCTGAAAAAGTAAAATACATTAATGCCTGATCCCTCTGTTTGTGTTTTGGATCATTAGCATCTCCCTCTTACTGTAGGACTCCAAGGCAAATGGCATGTTGTTGGGAGGATGAATGAGAGTGGGATGGGGGAGGGTTTTGTATAGATGCCAAATCTCTGCTGGTCATTGGTCCCTTAGTGGTCCTAATTGGTTGTGTGCTCTGACTTACTGCCAGGGCCAGAACTGGAGCTGCTGTGGCTGAAAGCTGACCCCTGAGACTCTCACTGCCTTGCCATCTGCTAAGGCACCATTCAAGATCAGATCTAGCCCTTGGATATGCCCCTGGAGAACAATGCAGGGAAACCATGTCAAGAAGGGATTAGCCAAGGGGCTGGAGAGGCAGAAATCTGAAACAGTGCAGTGCAGGTTAATATTTCATCCTCAAATCTCCTCTCAGCATTAACCATTTCCATCTGTAGCATGGGCAATTGTCTTTCTCCGAGTTGGTCCTTGTCCTGTTGGCTGTTGCAGCTGTTGCACAAGATGCCAGATTTTCTCAGGAGCCAGGATCATTAATGCCATGAATCACACAGCCTCCGCTAGCTCAAATCACATGGCTTTGTTTCAGATACCTGTGTCCATCCAGTTTCTCTTTTCTTGTTCACCTTGAGAAATGCAGTAGGGCTTACACTGCTGTGTCTACTCCTTTTCCTACGAAAAGTTTATCCTTATTATTCTGACACATTTAACTTGTTAGCTGATGTGCTGTTTTCTATTGGCATCTACAGCAGATCCATGTGAATACTGTAGAAAAATGGGAATGCTTGTTTCCACTTGTCTGTATATAGGCATCTATTGTGTCTATGCTCTTTAATTTCCAGAGATAAGGGATGCTACCATTTGTTTTGTGTTTATGAAGCACTGGCGACGTAGCAGGGTGTTCAGGTCTCTGAAGCCATTTTAGACACTGAGTTCTGCTGCATTCATGTATGCTCCTGAAGAGCACCTGGTCTTGATGAAGACATCCAGCACTGCAGAATCGATTGCTTTTGTTCATAATTTGTTTCAATGGTTAATGAGTGTCATGATGAAGAGTAGTACTTTACTCTCAGTTTGAGTTTCTCTGGCATAGGCTTGCATCAAGTGATCTAAGTTATGCCTTTCCTTGCCAGATTAAAAAGAACTTCAGGAAATTCTTGTTTCCCTCCAGGGATGTACTTGTATATCGTAATCACATCACCTTTCACTCTTCATTTTGATATGCAGTAGACGTTGTCTTCCTCAAGCCTTTCAAGTGCAAGGTGTATTCCTTGTCTCCTGAGTCAATGTGGAAACTCTTTTCTGCACCTTCTCCAAATCTTTGGAAAGGAATTTGTAACATCTAGCTCAATGCTACTAGCATACACTCCTTTTCCCGTAGCAAGATGGGTTTTTGTTGTTGTTGTTGTTTTTGGTTTTGTTTTGGTTATACTATGACACTGTGACCTCAGGTTGAGATGTCTGGGCATCATGCAGAGCCTTCTCTGAGCTTCTACAAAAGAGTGGAGACCACCGTCCTCTAAGCCTGTCCTGTCATCAGTGCATCTAAATGTGGTGCTTTGCACTGAAGCCTATTAAGATGAAAATTTCATGGCTAGGCCCAACTTACAGATTGTTTCTGCTGCTCTCTAAAACTGCTTGTCTGTCACAATGTTTTCATTCTACTCATCTTTGTCACCTGAAAATTTGATCATCAAAGTTTTTGAAAGTACTTCTGGATTACTGGTGGAAAAAAATATATCAGACCTAATATAGTCCATGCAAAAATATCACTAGAAACAATGTGACTTCAATTACACTTCTTTCATATAATTGTGTTCTTGAAATCTGTCAGCCTGTCATGTCAAATCCATTTATATGAGCTAGTTCTTATCCATCTTACCTAATCTGCTGCAAAGCTAAACTGAGCACATGAACAAGGTCTATGTAGGCTACACTATACACATGCAATTTTCTCCATTAAACAAGCCATAGATCCACAAGGATGTTCTCCATAAAGATGTGTTGATGTTATTAATTGCATCCTTAACTACCTATTGTTTGAACCTTGTAGCAATTCTCCTGTGACTTTATTTGGGACTGATGCTGAATTAATTGGTCTGTTGTTATCTAGATAATCTTCCTCCTGCTTTTTGAATTTTGGCCTGGAAAAAAAATCACTAGTTGTGCAAGCTGAAATTAATCCATATCTTTTGATATTTCATTCTATGCAGTGGCATCCACAGAAATAACTCATTACAGTATTCATGTGAGCGTTACAGGCAGCTGATGATTGTTGACTCACTTCTCCACAAAAGAGAAACAAATAACCATTGTTTCTTGACAAACTATATATATATATATGTCTGTGTGTATATATTTATATATATATATATTTATGTATATAAAAACTACATCTGTCTGAGAAAGTGCAATCCATTCCATTTAGGAGCAGAAAGAAAATGAAATTCATCAGCTAAATACCTGGTTCTTGCACATTTTCATGTGTTTGTATTCCTTTTTTTTTCAGTAATTCTTTGACAGAAATTAGCAGGAAGAAAATATTGGCAGGAAATAAAAGGGGATACAGTAGGGTTAGCAATATCTGCTCTTTGCAGAAAAAAAAAAAAAAGGCAAAACATTCTGCTCACTTAGAATGAAAGATATTTTGCAAAATAGCAGATGAAAGTATATATATTTTAGCAGTTTTTTTCTGACATCTGTTTACCAAAAATATTGGTTTTTATTGTATTTTTATTTATTTTGTTTTTATTATATAATTTATTCAGTATAATAAATATATACAATATATAAATGTATATAACATATGTATAAATATGATTTATTTTATATATTATAATTTATTGGTTTATTTTATATATTTGTTTTATTATTTTTTATTTAAAAAGTAATAATGTAAATATACACATAGCTTTGTACTGCCTACTGATTCTGTTG
>NC_048896.1:25732652-25755325 GCF_011077185.1 Oxyura jamaicensis | reverse complement strand
TTTTTTTTTTCTTTTTCCTATTTTTCTTTCTTCTTTTTCCTTTTTTCCTTTTTTTCCCTAGTCTGGCTGATTCAGTGTTTCAATAACCTCTGTACAGTGAGGATCTTCTTACCCCCAGCTAAAAACTGTCAGTCAATTCCAATACCTGGAAAACCTGGAAAAACTGAGGAAAACTCTGTTTCCCTCAAAAGGGCTTTAATGGTCTATAAGAGTTTTAGATATACAGTTTAGACGTTCTTTTTCCTCTTTCTTTCCCTCCAGGTCAGGAACAAAGTTCAGTGTACCTCCTACAATGCAAAACCCTTACTTAGTTTTCATGCCACTTAATTTCAGTTCAGCAAGACTCAATAAACTGGAAAACAGTCATGGAGTTTTGAACCAATAGCACTGCCAAACTTCTTGGGTCTAACCATGAGGAAACTCTCTGTCCTCCAGATTCACCTTGTTTTACAGTTCCTGAATAAATGATCCAATTTGCTACAAATCTGAGAAAGAGTGTGAGGCTGCTTAATGCAGGGAACAACAACAACAAAAAAAGAACATGAGGTAGGGAGGCAATTAAAAAAAAAAATCATGTTGCCTTGACTTGTACCTTATCTCACTGCTACCAGATTTTTGTATATTCTTGTTAGGCAGATAACATGTTGACACAGCCCAGACTACATGATCCTACATCAAAAAGCAGCATTTTTAATTAAACTCACTCTTTCTTTTTCATAGTGACAAGTTTGCTGCAATTTACAGTGTTGTTCATTCTTTTTTATACTGAATTTCTTATATATATTTTTTCCCAGTCAAGAGCTTTCCTTCTCAAATTGATAACGTTCTCTGCAACATTTGACTTGTTCTGGTTGATAAAATCAGTGTCATATTAAGGTTTCTTAGTTTTCCTTACAAATTTGGGTTTTGGTTAGAGCTCATAAAAGTGCTCTGGTAATTTTTCACTTCAGCTACTGCAACAAGAAGAAGGGCCAAGGGGCTACTCTGCTGCAGCCCAATAGCACCAATGTCCTGCAGATCATTGGTAGTGGTAGGGTCTTCTCAGACAAAGATGTAATCTAATACACAGGCTGGAAGACAAAGCCAAAATAAAGGCAGTTTCAGTTTGAGCTGGTCAGAAGGAAAGTGTGGTCATTTTGTTGTTGTTGTTGTTGTTTAATTTTATTTTTAATTTTTAATTAAAAGCAAAATAGGCTTCCAGTATACTTATTACAGAAAGATTTTTCTTATTGTGAAAATCTTTTATTTTGCTGAACCCACTCACAACTAAATCCTACACTTCTGGTACATTTTAGGAGTTACCGGAGACATCTACAGAGTTTTCCTAGGTGATTCCCCTCTCTTTCTGAAGGCATGAGTTACCATAGAATCACAGAATCACAGAATCATCTAGGTTGGAAGAGACCTCCAAGATCACCCAGTCCAACCTCTGACCTAACACTAACAAGTTCTCCACTAAACCATATCCCTAAGCTCTACATCTAAATGTCTTTTAAAGACCTCCAGGGATGGTGACTCAACCACTTCCCTGAGAAGCCCATTCCAATGCCTAACAACCCGTTCAGTAAAGTTCTTCCTAACATCCAACCTAAACCTCCCCTGGCACAACTTTAGTCCATTCCCCCTCGTCCTGTCACCAGGCTCGTGGGAGAACAGACCAACCCCCACCTCGCTACAGCCTCCCTTCAGGTACCTGTGGAGTGCAATAAGGTCACCCCTGAGCCTCCTCTTCTCCAGGCTGAACAACCCCAGCTCCCTCAGCCATTCCTCGTAAGTCTTGTTCTCCAGACACCTCTCCAGCCTCATTGTCCTTCTCTGGACTCGCTTGAACACCTCTATGTCCTTCTTGTAGCGAGGGGCCCAAAACTGAATGCAGTACTCGAGGTGCGGCCTCACCAGAGCTGAGTACAGGGGGACAATCACTTCCCTGGACCTGCTGGCCACACTGTTTCTTATGCAAGCCAGGATGCTGTTGGCCTTCTTAGCCACCTGCTGGCTCATATTCAGCCGACTATCAACCAATACTCCCAGGTCTTTCTCTGCCAGGCAGCTTTCTAACCTCTCATCTCCCAGCCTGCTTGGGGTTGTTGTGTCCCAGTGAGACATGTTCTGATTAATTCATTTAGCTTACAAAGAAAAGTGAGACATGGAAGTATCTTAACCAGTACTGTCTTGGGATACCATGGTGGCATTTTCAAAACAAAATATTTTGGGGGATGGAAAAAAAGAAATTATTATAGGTGTGAGAAGGACAATGATTTTCTATTATTTTTCAACTGATGATGTGTTTCAGTAAAAAGGTTAATGTAAAAAGATATCTCCACTGACACGGTGGGTTCTACGTCACATCAAATCTCTGGAATGAGGATATGTTCTGTGAGGTGTAGTCTAGCTCATTCAGAAAACACAGGACCAACATAGCACTCTGATATATATATACTGTCCAGTGATTGTAATCTACGAGTCATTTTCCTCAGCCTTGCATTTCATAACTCTCTTCATTTGATATAATCTAAAACTTTATTAGAAAAAAAGTATCATTTTTCTCTTCCCCTCACAATGCTGCCCTTTGTCCTCAAGAAATTGTTCTTTCAATTTCCCCACCTGGTTCTACGAGTGAGTTCACCACATACAGGGCTTTGTAAATTATGCTCCTCCATAAGAGGTCGAATGGTCTCTTTTTTTACACTCTCACTTCCAAACACCTGGCACTGCACCTGTGCCCTAAGCATCACATCTCCTATTTGCTCCTCTAACTTTCTTACCCTCCATGGGCTCTTCTGTGAGGCCATCAAACATTCTTGGAGAGATTAAATTGCTTTAGATTTACTTTTTTCCTGTATATTTAAATTAAAATTTTATGAGACATTTTGGATTGTCACTACTAGTAAGGGATGAAATAATAAAATTAATATAGTTTATTTACATATTTATCTGTTCTAGCATTTTTACATTTATTCACTTTCCCAGCACAGAAGAATGATTACACTGCACTTAGAAAACTGTTAGAATTTTATGGCTTTATAAGTGGATTTCCTCAGTAAACCTTCTTCTGAATTCCACTGCTTAAATTGCTTCAAGAAAGGAGTTAATCATAAGTACAATTCTTATTGTTTTGCTTTCAGCCTGCTGAAATGACAACAACGCCATTTTTTTCGTCTGCAAACACAATGTATTTTATATTTTGTATTGGCTCAGTATGAACTTTGATACCTCACCTTCCTTGGAAATTCACTTTAACAAATAATGTGATATCCCTGACGTCATCAGAGTCGCTCCGGATTCTTCAGATTCGTAGGTGATATTAGACCTTCAAAGCTGATTCTGTCCCGGTGTCCTGGTTTTTCGTTCCAACCCCTGTGACAGGCCCTGAGGCTGGGTCACGGAGACAGAACATAGCAGTACAAGTTGCCCCTGTAACCAAGATGAAAAACTGGATGAGAAAATCAGGTCGTTTAGAATGCAGAGAAACTCCTACTCAGACTGGGGAGGAAGACGACAATGAGATGGGCTACTCTGCAGCGGCTGGGCCATCACACAAAGAGGAAGATGAAGAGGAAGATATCATAAAAGTGTCAATAACTACCCAAGGCCTATCCAACGTGAGCTATGAGATATGCAAAAGGATTTCAGTCGTTGTCCAGGTGAGCACCTTGTCACCTTGCTGCCCCGGTGCTGGGACACTGGAGCCAATAGTCTGGTATTAGAGGGCAGTGAAGCCAAGCAGCTGGGGTCCCTTGCTAGGGACACAGGCATTGACAAAGCAATTGGAAGTGGAGCACAAGTCTTCACCCTCTGGAGGCATTTCCTGTCCAGTGTGAAGGAAAGGTGTCACTTCAAGGAAGATCTTGTATGTCAACCAGGCAAATGGACCACCATGCAGAAGGGAATACAGTACCTGAGGGAATTAGCTGTACGGGAGGTGATTTATGATGACCTAGATAATGACCAGCTATCCAAAGATCAAGATGAAGTCAAGTGCATATGACCCACGTGGCGGAAGTTTGTACGGAGATTGCACCATCATCATATGCCAATTCATTGGCAGTAATGATCTGGAAAGACTGTGAGGAACCCACGGTGGATGAATTGGATAAACAACTCCAGTGGTACAAAGAAAAGTCTCTTCCCAACAGGCCTGCATCTCAGCTGTGGAAAAACTTTCTCAAGAGTTCCACCAACTAAAAGAGAATACTTTGGAGAAACTTTCTGAAGTTTCAAACCAACTTAGAGAGAATTTACCTTCCTCCCCACCTGTACAAACCAGTGTCTCAGCTATCAGGGGCAAGCATCCTTCTGTTCAAGAAAGAAGATATAGTGGGTACACACCCCATGCCACGCTGTGGTTTTACCTACGTGACCATGGAGAGGACATGAGAAAATGGGATGGAAAACATACCTCAACCTGAGAGGCATGGGTATGAGAGTTGCAATGAAAAACAATCACAAAAGGGGTGTTTTCTGAGAAACTTGCTGCTCCTATTTCCAGCAGGCAGTCCCCCAGACAGTGATGAATATTATGACCAGGATTAGAGGGGCCCTGCCTTCAGCCAAGGGGAGGAAAGGGACAATCGGGTTTATTGGAATGTATTGGGAAGTGCGGGACCTAGGCATGACATAAACAGAACTCTACTACAAGTCTGAAAACAAACTTCTAAATTAGTCTCCCGAACTATAACAAATTTGTTTATAGTACTATGTAGCACTTAAGTAGGAGCATTCATCTTCAAGGTAATGTACACACATCACCTAGTGAATTCAACTAATTAAGTATCATCAAACATCACAAATTACAAACTTCTTAGCACAGACTATTACAATTTAATTGGAGACAGATGTTCAATTAAACTATTAATAGAACCCTTAATCAAATTTTGTCACTCTCCTTAAATGGGAAAAAAATAAAAAAATAAAAACAATCCTGAATCCCACAATGGTATTAACTGAAGATTTAGCAAGCAAGTTGAAACAAAGGCAGAATGCTTATGTTCTTTTGTAAATTCCAGCCTATCAGCTATTGCCTGAGGATTAGTGTATGAAAGCTATGTCTTTTTTGAATTATTCTCTTTAAATTAGAATCATAGTATCGTAGAACCATAGAACCAAAGAAACATTAAATCATAGAATCCTAGTATATATCCTGAGTTGGAAGGAGCCCACAAAGATCATCGTGTCTAACTCCTCAGTCTGCACAGCACCACTCAAAAATCAGCTCATATGTCTGAGAGCACTGTCCTAATGCTTCTTGGACTCCATCAGGCTCAGTGCTGTGACTACTGCCCTGGGGGGCCCTGTCCCAGTGCCCGACCATGCTCTGGGTACAGAACCTTTCCCTAACATCCAGCCTGACCCTCCCCTGTCCCAGCTCCATGCCATTCCCTCGGGTCCTGTCGCTGTACCCAGAGGGCAGAGCTCCTCCCTTGTGAGGGAGCTGCAGGACGCCATGAGGCCTCCTCTCAGCCTCCTCTTCTTTAAATTATATTAAGTGTTTCTAGGAAACATTTGAATATTAGGGTGGTATTACTGGTTTTCCTCTCTGCCTTTCATAATGAAGTATACAAGCCCAAAGACCACTCGAAGCTGTGCAAAGGCTTTTGAGACAAACATTTCGCAGGCTTTCTAACAGTCCGGAACTAGCAGGATTCATTTTTCTCAGAAAATCTGGAATAAAAGCATCACAAAGTTGTTCATTTAATGTAAGTGTACTTTGGGGTTTAAAAGTAAATCTGACCTGAAAACAGTATTCATGAATCGTAGTCCCCAGACGTCTGTGACAACAGTGAGGCAAAGCGAAGCAAAAATACATTTGCAAATTATGTCCTTATCTCTAATTTATATAACCTAATGAATGTTTATTATAGCTTTATTGAATCTAGTAATTCAACTTAAAAATGCTTATGGAACTAATTTTCCAAAGCAATTAGAACCAAATATTTTGTTTAATATCTTATTGTATCAGTACTCAAAATAACGTTTCCAAATTGTCAGGGAAGTACGTAGCCACCACCAAAGGCAATGTGGAGATGTTCACCCTGGGATCAACACCTTGTTTAGGGCGCTGTGCTGATCACAAGGGTGCTACAACCCAGCAGCACTTGCTCACAGCTGTATCTCTGACCTGAGCAGTACACATGGGTGTTGCATGTTGCACGGTGCCTTCTCTAGGCACCCGGTATTGCATTTGTATGAGACTGCTGTATGGACAAAAGCCTCCCTCTTCAGAGAGCAGACTGTGGCCAGGCATTTAAGGCAGGCAGTCAGGACTGCTGTTGTCTGTCATAAGCAGTAGAAATCTCTTCCTACAGAGGAAGAGTATGTTATCCTTTCTTAGGTTACACGTGTTTACACCTAGTAAGGAGAGACTGAGCACAGTTCTATTCCTGTTTAGTGCAGAAAATACCTGTTAAAATAAGAAGCCAATATGTGAAAACAAGCCTTTACTGAGTTCTCACCTTACCCCATACCAGATCCCATTATATACAAAACAGCACATGCTCTTGTTGCCTGCTTGACCTCTCTGCACTTTAAACAACAAGCAAAACTTTATCTACCTTAAACATCATTTGGCTAAAGAGGATGCATGCCAGCAGGTTGACAGAGCAGCAGCAGGTTGCAGCATGCTGCTCAGGAGAGGCAGGAAGGCGAGCGGATGGAACACAATTCCCCAGTCTGCATAGAAATCATTTCACTGAGTTGTTACGGAGCAGGAAACTGAAATCCTTTAGGGGTGTGACACGGTTCAGAAGAAGACAAGGAAAGCAGAATGGCTGTTGGTGATCCCTGTAGAGATTTACCAAATTGGCGACTTCATAAGGGGAAACTAACAGCCACAGATGTAAATTCATTGATCTCCCTCTTTCTATGCTCTGCGAGAGGTTGCTTCAGGTGGTTTTCAAAATGAGTATATTATTTGAGTGAACACAGTGATGGATCAGAGCTGCAATGCTTCCTACTCCCACTTCACATAATTGTTTTAAAGATTCCTGCCTTGACTGATGTTGGCAAAACTGTGCATAGCTGTTGCATGCACAGGTGTTAAGGTTGTGGTTCTCATGCTATTTGTGTAACTAAAAAGCTGCAATACAGCTAAATCCAGCATCCATGTTATTATTTTATCCACCAGCAGGAAAGCAAGAGGAAATGTCCTCAAATTAACTTTTATTCTACAGAACAGTGCCACACAGACAGCGTCAGACATTATTTGATTCTTTTAATTTGATTTGTTCTATTTCAAGCAGAAATCTGTGAAACAGAAGTCAAAGAAAATCTGATTTCAGAAGCACTTGAACACAGTGCATTTGAACCAAAATATTTTACTCACTCAGCAGCTGCTCCAGGGGACAGTAGTATTCTCAATGTCAGCAATGAGGTCCACGAAGCAGTGAGGGAGCCCCCAGGGTACCCCTGCTGGACACAGTTTACAAGCAGCCCAAAACTTCCAGCTCCTCCATCCCATACCGGCTCTGGTTTAGGGATTTTGGTATATTCCTCTAGATGCTGGAGCAAAGCGTTGGCAGATGCTGGCTACATGATGGGAGACAGGTGCTGCACGAGAGCCTTGTGACTGTTGTCCCTCCAAAAGCATGGTGCAGGGCAAGAGACTGAGGACTTCTGCAGTGAGACGGGAGCCCCAGCAAGCCCAGAGACTGCAAGGGTGTTGGGGAGTGCATTGCCTGCACTGGGCCCCAGCCCTGAGGTGGTCAAACAATACAGTATTCATGCAAAATCCTCCATGCCTGGCTTCCTAAACAGGTGGGGCTTCTAGTAATATATTTTGGGGCTTGCTGAATTGCTTGTTTTCTTGGAGCATCTTTAATTCAGAACAGAATATGCATATTACTAACTGGGAATGTTTATACAGTCTTAGATATACCAGGCATAGCTTTTTATTTCCAATGAGATTTACAAAACAAACCGGTTACCTCCAGATAGGGGCATTCCTCTTCTCTGAATAATTCCAACTCAGCCCTATCAGGGATGACTGATTTTAAAGATTTCTGAAAAATTATTTAATTTTGGTTTTCTTTTGCAGTGTCCAAACTGCAGGTGCTTGACAAAAATCTTCCCAAGGTAAATGTTGCTATTCATGGTCCCTAGGTTCCCTTTTCAAATTATTCACTGGAGAGAGTAATAGAAAAAAAAATCAGGAGCAAATCCGTATTGTCTGGTGAAGATATTGTTAAACACCTTGTAGCTGATGCCCAGCATAGGCCAGGATATTAAATTCTGCCATGTCACAAACTGACCTATGAGAAAGGCAAGATATGTTTGCCCGACACTGGCACGACACTCATGTAGTGTGGTTTCCAGACATCCCAAGAAGACATAGTTCATACCAGTTCATAAAAGATTTTCAGCACAAACATTGCAGTACCCCCTTTATGTACAAATGGCCTAGAAACCTAGGTTACAAATGTATGTCCAAAGGAAAAAAAAAAAAAAAAAAGTGGAAGTGTTATTGTATGTTCATATAAAGGAAGATGTAGAAGCAGATAATGCCATTGATAACAGACAGAACTAGGCAACCAAAAGTCTTCATGGAGCTGTGTATGCTGGAGATGGGTTGGCAAACTTAGGATGTAAGCGTGGTCCCTGCATGTCAAGCATCATGGTTGGGCTGGTACAGAGAGGAAGAGTGAAAGAAATGGGAAGCTGAAAATGTGCAACATGACAGAACAGTAAAGTCACATATCACCCCTTACTCTGGTCCATTGCAAAGGCAGTATTAAATTGGGGTTGAAATTTGGGAACATTTGTTTATAATAACACTGTACATTTAATTTCTTTCTTACTGATGGCATTCTCAGGTTTATAAAATGACTGGATCTTTTCCAGACCTTCCTGTACAGCTAAGAGAAGTCCCTCCACCCTCTCATTACTGACTTAAAAGAAGCACGATAGACTGATTATGCTAATAGTTGGCTTGGATTATGACTTAGAAGTTTTCCTACTTTAATTTATATGCATACAATATAGAGTGTAAGAAGCACACAATTACACAGACTCGTTCTTAGAAATTGCCCAGCAGGGATGGATGAGCCCTACTCAAATTTTCTGTTGAAAATAACAAATGCATGAGCAGAACTGCAGTTTCTGTTTCTCCCTATTCTTTGAATAGCTGAGGAATGTGCATGTAAACCTCAGGAGACATTCGTGTGTCTGGATTTACTTTTTTTTTTTTGTCCATAGAGCCAAACTGAGTTTCCATTATACAATGAGACTCTGAGACATAACACTAATGATCTCTGCTTATAACAAGAACAGTCCTGCAAATGCCAAAGGTCTATATTCTGAGTAATTTTGGGGGCGTTCATATTGTTTCAGAAATCTCAAGGCAAAATCGTATTCCGAAGGGCAAAAATTACGGCTGCCACATTACTGGATATTCTGTTCTTTGGATGATGCTTTAATATTTCATAGCTAAGGTTTAGTTAGTATTTGTTATTTTCATATCGTCATAGTTTGATTTTTTCTGTTCCAGACCCAGATGAAGCAACAATCTTACAGTAGAAAATCTGATCAGCCTGACACAGGCTAAGCAAGGATTTAGATATATTTAGTCCTGACTGACATTCATGTGCTCACCTGTGTGTGCATCCTGTGCTTGCTCACATCAGCATCCAGCATATAAAAGAATCAAACCTAAGCTATCAACACTGCATGGACATCCCCAGGCATCTAACCAATAACCTAGAGGGTTTGGATTAGTGCTTGCACCCTGCCCTCACCTTCCTCCTCCTCTTTTATGCTCATTATAAACATTTTACCATTTCAGTGATGTGTTCTTGTCTGCTGGTCGTCACATAGTACCTGCTTTTGTCTTTGAACAACTGCCTGGTTGATTGCTTTCATTTGCTCTGAAAAGGCAGAATATTTTCTTCTCTCTTCTGGGACATTTTTACCCATTCCTTGGCTTTTTGAGCTACTTCTTTGAACAGAAATCCCTGCAGGCAGTTCATGAAAGTTTAGTTCAGCTTAATAAAATAAAATAAAATTAAATTAAATTAAAAAAAAAAAAAAAAAGGCAGCAATTCTTACCCAGCTACTTCCCAATAGTTATTTGACACTTGTGAATTTCTCTTTTGGATGAGATGACCTCCAGAGGTCTCTTCCAACCTCAACCATTCTGTTTTATTTTTATTTTATTTTTTTTTCCCCACTCATATCTGATTTGGCCATTTCTGTTACATTTCAGATAATGGAACGCTGGAAATCTGGGGGCTGCTCATGCATTGCACTGAGAGCAGGTTGTGATGTGTGTTTATCATCTTCTGCAGATGGGGCTCACAGAATAAGCTCTGTTTATACTCGTATGGAATTTCCAGGCCCTGGAAGCATCTTGCTAGTGATTCCTACCTTTGTTTAGGCATATGAAACTCATTTGTTTAAGGTAAATTACCTTGGCAATTTCGATCCTCCTGTGCATAGCATGCAACAGCATAGTGTGTTAGGCAAACAAAAGTCCTCTTCCAAATCAGAAACTAACTCATATAAAGACCTAACTGGAGGACACAGCTTGAGGAGGTAAATGGTTGTCTGTGTCTTCATAACAGCTCCATGATGGCATCTTCAGTGCCTACAAGCTGGATTTCTGTGCTGGTTTCACAGAGGTTTGCATAGATAGACTTCAGGAGTTCAGGAATACTACTGAATTCTTGCAGCTTATTCTGATTTTGACTTAAAAAACAGTTTGTACTTTTTTTTTTTTTTTTTTTATTAATAGAGCTGTAATCAGGAATGCGGTTCTGTTTGCAGATTTGGCAGATGATGGGCTTGTTTCCCTCCTCCTCCTCTTCAGCTGCATAAAAACCATACATTATACAGGCTGCAGGTGGCAAAAGCCAAAGAGATGCGTTTTGCCTTTTGTTTTCTCAGCTATCAGTGTGATGACAGAGTTAAACTCATTGCAAACTCACTTTTTATGGCTAGGGTTTGTATTCTGAGTCTGTATGATCTCTGCAGCTCTGGGCTCAGTTCTCCCCTTTCTGTCCCTTCTCTCACAGCACGTAATGTAATGCTCTTTGGTCATTTTACTTTTAACTTCATAAGATTTTAAGATAGGCTAGAGTTTGGCTGAAATCATTTTGTGGCAGCTTCTGGTTTTAATGAGTACCACCAGCACAGATGGAGACATCATGAAGGGAATCCCAGCCACACACAGAAAATATAAATTCTCTGTCCTGATAATGTTAATGTTCTTTCTCCTGGTGATGTCCTTTTATTTCTTCCCCCACTTGCAACTCAAACTCCCACTCTATAGAAACTTCTTTTGTGCATGGTTAGTCACTGCTTCTTCCTGCCAAAATAAACCTACCTACATTTTTCTTGTTATTATGTCTGAGAGGGCCCCGAAACACTCTCCAACTTTCTTTGTCTGAACAATTCATGCCTTTTCATTTCTTTTCTCTTCTTTTGGCATTAGGAAGTACTTAGTGAAGGGCTTGAGAAGCAAGAGAAGCCAGGAGGACAGGAAAAGTTGAATATGATGTTTCAATCAGCTGTGTCCTAAAGGCAGGCATTTTTTTTTTATTTTTTTATTTTTTTATTTTTTTATTTTTTTTTGCAAAGAATTGTGCTCAATACTAAACCACTTCAGTGTAGCTTTAGAAATTGCAAAGCTTTTGCGAATTTGATTTTGCAGTTGGTGGTAAAACTGAGCTTTACCAAGCAAAAATGAGATGAATTTAACAAAAATATTTCATTCTGAGACACTGACATTTCACAGGTCACACGGGTTTAAAGGGAGCTCATGATTATGATGGTACTGCAGAGCCATGCTGCCTTACAGAATGTATTAAAAAGTATTACAACTGATTTGCAGAATATTACCTTTTAAATATTAGAAAAATATGTTGTAACCTTCTTGGATGTTCTTACTGTCGCATCTTAAATGGCCCAAAAGACTACCTAGTCAATACAAGAACTCAGTCAGACAGTGTGTAGGAAAGACAGACGCTTTAGTTCTGGTCAGGTTTTAGAACACAACTGGGAAAATAACGCTGGGGCGAGAGTCAAGAAGAAATCTTGCACCTTTCAGAACAGCATTTGCAACAAGCTCATACACCAGTAAGTAGCGAATTACCCACAGAATAGGGCTTGTGGGGAGAGGGAGACCGAATGAAGGGAACTTCTGACATTATCAGGTATTTAGCCGCTAAAGCTGCTCGCAGGAAGGCGGTGTTCATGATGCCAGTCAGCCAGGGAACACCTCCAAAGAACATCTCCAAGCTTCCAGGAGCGGCTGGTTTTGCCGACATTACATCGCCACCTGGTGACTTGATGGGGAGAAGCTCCCTTAAGCCCGACGTTTACCATTATGAAATGTCATTGAGATGCTGATAATCACTTTCCAAAACGGATTTAAAGTGTTGGTTTTGGACTAGAGGGTGTAGAAGATCTTGGCCTCAACACTGGTGCTGTAGTTGCTGTCTTGTCTGCCCAATTTCAGGATTATTTTTTTTTTTCAGCCTCTGTTCAGCCTTGGATATGGTCATCTCCACGCTCCTTCTGTGCCACCATATCCTCTAAAAACTAGGGAAAAGAGGAGCTGATACATAAGCAGATCATCACTGAAGGGCTTGGTGAAGCTGGAAAAATGATTCCCTTACTTTTAATCTATGTGATGTTTTCATTTGTATAAAAAAGCATAAAGTAAATAAGATGAGAAATTATGTGAATAACAAAAGAAAAAAGAAAAAAGGAAAAAAAGAAAAGAAAAGAAAAGAAAAGAAAAGAAAAGAAAAGAAAAGAAAAGAAAAGAAAAGAAAAGAAAAGAAAAGAAAAGAAAAGAAAAGAAAAGAGAAAAGGAGAACACAGTTCATGCATCACAGATAACATCAACAGAGAGACAAAGGCTACACAAATTGTGAAAAATCTAACTTGAAATAAAAAATAATGATCTAACTTCAAATCTAACTTCAAAATCTAACATCAAAATGCTCAGTCTTTAGATCCTAACTACTACAGGTGGCTCCTTCTAACTACCAAAATGACTCAGAATATCTGTGATCTGTGCAGAATCAGGAAAACAAAACAAAACAAACAAAGCCGACCCAGGGGTGATGAATATGGTGAAATCAAGAAACAAGTCAATCTTTGGGGTGTTTATATGAGTCACTAGAACCAGCAAATAGTCTTCAGATGGTGGAGATTCAGAAAACAGACTAAGAACTCAATACAGTAACTGAGTATACTGGTTATTTTTGCTAAAAGTGTCTTTCTACCTGTGAGAATGAAAGGAAAACACTTTGAGGGCTGAAGAATTAGTACTACCTGTTAGAAAAAGTACAGCTGTAACTGTAAGAGGTATCTATACATTTAATAATGGTTTTATCGAAGCAAAGAGTAGAATGAAAGTTCCCTATGTTAATTGCACTTAATTTTGAGCACATACATTAAACTAATTAGAAAGTCAGAATGATGAGTCATTAAAAACTAGTGTATCGTAATAATAATAATAATAATAATAAATGAAATGCTGATCTGAGCCCCAGCAAATTTTGTATATTATATAGTTAAACATGACTAATATTTATCTGGAATTATTTCTTGGAGTATAACTTTAGCAAATCTTCTCTATTTTAACTTGTCTAAAGTTCCCATAAGCACCTATGAGTACAATGTTCAGTGTACCCATTGCTGAACAGGCTTAAAATAATGGTCAGTGTTTCATACACTCTTTGGGAAACCAGAACAAAAGGACCCCCCCATTTGAACTAACTGTATAAACAGAAGACCAATACAGCAGAAGGCTCTATTGTGAAGAAACAATGCAGATCAAAACATACCTGGGAGGGATTAGTTCTAATTTAGAAAGAACTAAGACAAAACTATAATCTATGAATAATATGATTTATTCATTGCTTGAAAAACAGATACATCTGTTCATTGCCTTGAGGCATAAGCAAGTAATGTTAGAGAACTAAAATCTGGTTATATAAGTAAAAATAATTATATATGGACCTGTGAGGAAATCTGTGTACTATGTAATTCCTACACATAATGCTTAATTTTGCAAGTCCTGCATTTTGTTAATGCAAATTACTAAGTTCAACATTTTATATAAATACAAAAGAAAACAAAGTTATACTTCACTCCCTAACTTGCAAATCTTACAGACAATATAGAAAGCATTTAAAATATGCTGAACACAAGTACACATGGTTTGACCAATAATAGGTAATCAGAACATTGCATTTCAAAGAAACTGCAAAACAGACTCTTTAGAAAATAGAACTTGAATTCTTTGCAGACATGCTGTTCTGTATTTCTGTTTGCAAACCTGTTTTTATAACTAATTGAAGACTATATTGTTTCCCCTAGTGAAGAAGCAGAGAAAAATGGCTTTTGTAAGATGCCTTGATGACTAAGGGTGAGTGAGATGAACACTGTCTATGATGAACAGTGAATGTGCTAAGTGAATGGATGACCACAGGCTCAGGGAGGCTCTAGGGAGTTCATTTCACATCAGTGAGCTGGGTGAAGGTCACCAGCACATCATAGCTTGTCTTGTGCTGTGGCACTTTTGTCAAGATCTGTCTTTAAATGTTATGGAGGTTTAGTAGCTGAGGTCAGTCATAAAGAAAAGAACCTCCTGCATGTAATTTGCTCAGTAAGTTAGTATATATAAAGAGCTGATCATTATACAGTATTGCTGCCTCTAAATTCAGCTTAAATTTAGAAGAGTACAACTGTCTGCAATTATAATCCTTAGACACTTACTATCTAGTACTATCCTGTATTTGTATTAAGGCAGCACATAGGACAGGTCTCTAAAACATCTAAGAGTTGTTTCTACACTCTGAAAGCATCTGCTGGGGTCCCTCTTTATCACTGCCCTCCCTGTTTTTTGGTTTTACTGATATTCAGAATATGACTGAAGCAAGCATGCAAATATATACATCCCACCTCATCCAGGATGATTTCACCCCCAAAAAAGTCTCTTTCTGTCCCTAATGGTAGACACCACTTGTTGTTTTCAGTTGGTCAGGCTACTCAATTGCCCAGTCTTAAGGCTGTTCATCATGAGTCTAACAGATAAATGGACTCATATTCCTCAGGAAGACCCAGAAGTGCTCACCTAAATGGCTTGCTGAGCTGTGTTTCCTTCTCAGCTTTTTCCATTTCACAGCTTTACATTAAGAGTAATTGTATTTTGCTCTCTTTCTGCTGCAACACCAAGGAATGGAAAAGACATATCAAAGCCAGAACAAAATTGTCATTCAGAAATGAGACCAGAAAGTCCTTTTTCTGATATATATATATATATATTTTTTTTCAGTTTTCTCCCAACAATGGCTCCTATGAGGCAGTTTCAAGAGCAAAAATAACAAGCCAGCCCAAAAGCAATTAGGACTATTCTATTTCGGGGAAAAAATAATAATAATAATAATAGAATATATATATATAAAAAAAAAATCTTAATGGAATGGGAACCAATGACACTTGCCATTTTGCCTTTGGAAGACTATTTTCTAGTGTTGGTTTGAAGTCCCATTTTCTTTTGTGAAGACCAAATGTGCATCATTGCACGAGTGTGCTGTCATGTATCAGAGCCCTTGGAGCTTGGACTGTGACCCTCACTTGGAGGGACATCATTGATGTCAGGGGACAACAGGTGGAGTACCTGCACAGTTTACCATAGGTAGGAAGGCTGTAGTTTCCCCTTGTCTTGAAGCTGAATCAGTGCTTACACAGAAAGAAATGAAGCTACCCACTTCCAGTCATTTACTCTGGCCTCAAACCCACCTTGCTTTTGAGCTAGAACAAATTAGTTGTGCCATCAAGTGACAAGGCAAGACCCAAGGAACTAAAATATAACCTGACCAAAACTAAAAAAGAGCTTTATTTTTCAGCTAGCTAATTCCCCAGTATATTCTCAAAAACTTTGTGCTAGTACAAGGAAGGAAACGAGTGAAAATAAATGATCAGGGAAAAGGGCAGCACTGCTTCTTTCAATGGCTGTGCTTGTTTATGTAGGCTGAAAGTGTTTTTTGAAGTATAGCCAAAGGATAGTCATCTGAAAATGTCTGAGTCACTGTACTACCTGGATTGATTCCCTTTCCTTTGGAAAAGACAGCTCAGATTGTTCATGCTGTTGGGGATTTACAAATTTGGACAGTTTCCCCTCATCCAGATACTTACTGTGGGAGGTAACCTTGAGTAAAGTCAGAGGAAGAACAGTGTTGATTCCGTTAAAGTAATTGTGAGTTTAACAATGCACAGAGAAATCTGGTCCTTAAATCTGGCTCACCTGTGCTAGCTAGCACAACAGAAATAGGAAAGGCATGATACACACAGTGAATTGCTATTGGTAACTGGCTCTCAAGGCCATGAAATTGTTGTGCATTTCTCTTTCTGGAACACATAAGGACTGGATTACAAGGATGTTTCTCCATTGCATGTGAAGGAACTGAGACGTGAGACATCTTGGGCTGCTCTGATGTCTACCATTTTCTGAAGACATTTTCAAGACAACTGTGTCATTTACTGTATTGTTAAACTGAAGGTAATGGAAATATAAATGTGTTGATGTCCTTCTACTAGAATCATTTTTACTCAAGTGGACTGGTGGGAGAAAAGCTTATAGCTTCCTTTAAATTAGCAGATAAATTACTTTGCTTAAGCCATTGAAATGCATGTTTGCAGACAGTTATTTTGAATTCTGTCCTGAGTGACACATTTAATGAGTGTCAATACCTTCATCTGTTCGGCATCAGCAATTATGAATTTGAATGGACAAACAAGCTGACAGCAAGGCTTTTATTTATGATTTTTTCACCAGATTCAAACGTTTCTGATGAAGTGAATCGGTGCTATTCTGTAATAATTCCACTGTCAGCAGTGAAACAAGCAAAAAATGGCTGGCATTAGCTCAGGCCAATCTAGCCTGGTGGTCAACGAGATGCGGCTGATCAATGGAGAAAATTAGCAGGAGGTATGGAGGATGTGAAACAGCTGCCTGAAATATAGCAAACTGCAGCAGCAGCAGCAGCAGCAGTTGAGCAAACTGCTCTAGTACAAGCACTGACAAGGCCAGAGACAGTCTGTAGATATTTGTAATGAATTAGTCTGGGATGAAGAGATAAAGAGAACCTTGTAAAATCACTGAAGAAGTGAGAACAAACTGCTCCAAGAAAAACATTACCTGCAAGGAGTGTTATCATAGCAAGGAAAATCAAGGTTATTCTAACCTTGCAGCAAAGATGTACTCATTTTAAGAAATGCAGCAAAATCCCTTGTATGTGAAGTATGTTGTAAAGGTTTTGACAAGCATTGTGAAAGCTAAAAGCTGTTTAATTTAAGCTGGTGAATAGGGAAAGGATTTATGAGATCCATACCATCCAGTTACCATTACAAAGGTCAAAATATGACCAGAAGTGACCAAGTTACAAAACTTATACTCACTCATCAGTTGAACTGGTAAATTATGTGGAAGTTGCTAGTCATCATGATTGATGGTACAAATTGCTTCCTCTCTAACTTCACCATGCTGGGACCTAAAAGCTGTTCCACTCACAGAATCATAGAATGGTTAAGGTTGGAAGGTCATCTGATCAAGCAGGGCCACCCAGAGCAGGATGCCCAGGACCATTCCCAGGCAATTTTTGAATTGTCTCCAAGAAGGGAGACTCCACAGCCTCTCAGGGCAACTTATTCTAGTGCTCCATCACCTTGCACATTACAGAAGTGCTTCCTGGTGCTTAGATGGAACCACTTATGTTCCAGTTTGAGCCCATTGTTTCCTGTCCTGGCACTGGGCATCACTGAAAAGTGCATTTCTCCATCTTCTTTTCACTCTCCTTTCAGGTATTTATACACACTAGTAAGATCCCCCATGGCTCTCCTCCTCCTTCACCAACCTTGTTGTCTGCAGGGCTGTTTCTCTCTCGTTTCTCACTCCTCTCTCCAACCAGCTGCTGCTGTTGTGTAGGAGTTTTTTCCTTTCTTCAACATGATCTCACAGAGGTGCAACAAGTGTTGCACATCAGCTCAGTTGTGGCCAGTGGAGGGTCTCTTTTGGAGCTCAGTGGAACTGGCTCTTATCTAACATGGGGTATTGCAGCTTGGGGGATCCCTACCACTCTGTCATCATTCAGGGGCACTATTAGCAATGCAAATAGCAGAAAGTGGGAGGAACAGATGCCTGGGTGCGTGCAACAGATTGTAAAAATGTAACATTAGCAGACTAGGAACTACCCATGGGCCAGAAGCAGATGACAACACAAAGCAGACAGCTTCCCCCAAGATCAAATACGGATTGGGAAATAGTAGAGTGTGCATCTCTCAAACTGACTCTGAAAAAGAAATCATAGAATCATAGAATGGCTCAGGCTGGAAGGGACCTCAAAGACCATCTAACTCCAACCCCCCTGCCATGGGCAGGGATGCCACCTACTAGATCAGGTTGGCCAAGGTCCCATGCAGCCTGGCCTTGAACACTTCCAGGGATGGGGCATCCACAGCTTCTCCTGGAAACCTGTTCCAGTGCCTTGCCACCCTCTGAGTGAAGAATCCTCCTCTTGTCTAGACTAAATCTACCCTCCTTTAGTTTGTGACCATTCCCCCTTGTCCTATCATTATCTAATAAACGAAAAGGAATAAAGTAATGAATTACCCTAACAAATTATGTAACTGTGAAAGCTATACTGACTAAGAGACCTTACAAAGATTATTTGTTTTGTTTGTATATACTGTTTTTTTTTAATGCTCATTGTGAAGCACTGTCAAATTCGAAAATACTGTGAAGATACTGCCAGTTACTTCATTGTATCTCTCAGGAAGGTGGATGTGCTGTATGGTGGTGTAGTGCTTATTATAACCTCTTGCAGAAAATTGTCCGATCAACACATTCTTTGAATTCGTGGATATATGTCTGTTTAACCACTTCAGAGCTATCTAACGTTCCCATGACAGGGATACCTGCTGAGTGAGTACGTAATTGGATAGACAGCTCATATCACCATAAGTACCACTCTTGGTGCACCTCACTGGATATTGTCTAAAACAGCATCAACTAATTCCTCTCACTTCAGTTCAAAAAACGTGAACATATTTGAACATTACTAACTAAGCAATTAAACACTCTGTAAACACCCATTTGAAACAGGTTTGATATTAGAGAATGAAGCTGCTTTCCTTACTCTTCCTGGTTTGACCGGAATCGTACTCATGCAGACACAGGGCATAGAAAAGTACTACATTGTGGATGGACTGGGCAACACATTGGGTAATGTTGTGCTGCGTGTTACTTTGAACTTGGTGAAAATAACATAGAAGTAATAGGCAGACAGAAGAGAATAGACTCAAATCCTCTTGTTGTAGGAAATTCTGAATGACCTCAGCTTAGGAGATCTTTCCTCCCTTGGCTGGAAGTGAGTGAACTAGGAAATGCCACAGTAAATCTTCCTATCACAAGGGAAGAAATGGGAAACTATACTATGGAAAGCAGAGTATGAAAAAAGAAGTGCAAGCAATTATGACCTCAAGAACATGTTAAAGATGACCAGGATGCCTTGAAGGAAACCGGGGACAAAAGGACAGACTGTGGAAGTTGCCAGTCATCATGATGAATAGGAAGTACAACATGCACAAAGAAGATGAGACAATAGACAGAAGTATATACTAATAAGACTAACCTTGAGCTGTATCCTTAGTTACTGACTAACCAAGATTTATGTTTATATTCTAGACCAATAACAATGAGTTTTCCCTTATCTAGAGAATTTGTGTTTTGTTTGTCTGCATGTATAGAAGCATGTAAACTTAAAGACAAGGCAGAGTTTAGCCTCAGAGCTTCTGCACAAGCATATATTCTCAACAAACAGCAAATGCAATGCTTAAGCTAAATTCAAATTTCAGAGTCTACTTTGACATTTGTCATCTGACTCTTCTAGCATGTGTCAGTCATCAAACAACTTACATGTCCTCCAGTGATCTTCTAAACTACTTCTTTAGGAGAAATTCCAAAGTTAATATAACTTTAATGAAAATATAAATATGTGTTAAATTGTTGCTGGATGGTTGGTAATGAAGAGAAAGTGCAATTCCTTCCTTATAAATCTATGGGATATGTGGATGAGTGTATTTTCATATATGGGGACTTTGTAAGTGTTTTCTACTTCATATGTAAAAGTGATATACAAGAAACCCAAGAACTGCTATGCTAGAGCATGTGGAACAAAAAAACATCAGTCAGATGCAAGATTATTTTTTTTTTTCTGTGTTATGCACTGTCAAGTACAACACTAGCTGCCTCCCATATATTCTGTCAAGTTGTTATTATGTCCTCAGAGCTCTTTACTGACTTAAGTTTTGTGTTGCTCTGGTCTTAATCTTTTTTTTTTTTTTTTTAAATAATATATTAGAAAATATGTTTTTGACTTGTCTATGTACCTGGAGAGATATAACCCTAGCAAAAGTCATACTGGGATCTGCAACAGTATAACAGGATGTGGTGTCTAACACACAAGGCTGTACAAGAGCATCGGTACTCAGAATCTCCATTCAGAAATATTTCCAGCCAAGAATTTATTTTTTTTTCTGTATGGCAGTCTAATATTAGCTAAGACAAATATGATTAGTAGAAAAGGGTAAAGCAAAACTGTTCATTCATTACAGAAAGGCTCAGAACAGGCTAAGATGGGAAAACTATAAAACGTAAAATGATATAAAGTTGCTATGACAGGTGTAATTGTTAATTAGAAGCTAATTATCTTCTGCTGGTAAGTGATTCACAGCTGTTCTGAGCCTTACAAAAAGAGACAAGGATGCTTAAAGTAATTCTGACAGCATTTTGACTTTGTTGTAAAATCTATGTGCAACTGCCTTTTATAGTTTAGTCTATTAATTTAATTAATAGACTGTTTATCCTTCTTGGAATGGAGGGCTAGGGAAAACAAGGTGGTGGTTCTGTACCACTGATGGGCAAATATGCGAGGCTTTATTTCCTGTTGAGGAGAAGAAATGGTGCTGAACTTCTTCTCTGAACTACACTCTCGTATCTAGTTTTAAATAACCTACTATAGGCTTTTGGGGGCAAGTGTCATTGCCCAGAAAGCAAATCAAGGTCACCTTGAAGTCTTTGCATGCTGTGAATTCTGTTGATAGTGGATGCAGTCAGCCTGAAACTAATCTTCTCTGTGAAGAAGAGAAATGGAAGAAATAATACCTGTCAGCACCAGCATGTAAGGTCACACCAAGAAACACCCTTGTGGAGGCTTTGTTTTTGTTTGTTTTGTTGATGTTTTTTGTGGTTGTTTGTTTGTTTTCCTGTTTGAATGCATGTATTTTCATGTAGAGTCAGCAAAAATGCCCATATGGACTGAGAAGCCAGTCAACCAGGAATGAGTGCCTACAGTCACTTGATGTTACAACTGTCCATGCCAAACCATTTTTATAGTGGCTTTAAGCCCTTTTGGAATACAGCTGTGCTGGGTTATCTTCATGGTCCTCCTGAACCTCAGTCCCAGAACTAAATCTTTGAAATATCTAAGTGAAATTAATTTCTGAGTGGTTAGTGCCAAAAAGCAAAAGAAGACTTGGGTATACCAATAAATAGCTGCTGTCTGTCTCCATGTACAAGACCATTGTGCTATGCTTCTTCAGTTCTACCATACTCTGATGACTAAGTTATGGTAGCAGGCCCTTGTTGGAGTTAACCTTGTGTATTCATTTTTTCAGCCATAGAAAATCACAAGTTCATTTTTATTGCTTTCCATTATTCCTAAGCAAGAAACAAAAGAGCAAGGGTGATTAGTATCAGTGCTTGTTGATCTCTTCCTATTCATAACTTGACAGACTACTCTACAGTGAGGTTGCTGGAGATTTTTACAACTGTAATTTCTTCTAAGTGCTTGAACTCATGTATTTGGGCTAACAGGTTTGACCGTACTAGGTGACAAAACACTGTAAGCTCAGATTAAAAACAGACAAACTAGGTTATGGACTCAATCTTTTTATTATTATTATTATTATTTTCCATATCGTGCTTCTGTGATTGCTGGTTTGGGCTGCCTGCTGGTTTGTTAGGCTATACGCTACCATCACTCTCTTGTTTAAATGTATGTCAAGCAGAGCAAAGAAAGCCATACCAACTGTTCTGCTTTTAGGAACAATTACAAAAGCTTTGATCATTTGCATACAAGGAGAGGATTCCTAACCTGAAATCTTGCTTAGAAGTAGATTGGCCTTCAAACCTTCAAAAATAAGGTGAAAACCAGGTTGTTGCCACCAAGCGTTTCACACTGATCTGCTTGAAAATAGCATTTAGATTTTATTTCAGTTGTATTTGTCTTCTTATTCTTTTTTGATATTAAAATGTAGCAGTAATATTCTAATTGTTGTTTGTTTTAATAGAAAGAATAAAAAACTTGCAGTAGGGGGATATTAAAAAGGATATCAGGAGATGATAAAATAATGATAAAGCAAAAATTGCTGCTGCTCAGGCAGACAGTGACCATGGAAAGGAAATTAGAGCAAAGTCTTGTGGAGTGAAAAAGAAAAGATGAAACTGAGAGAATGGGATTAAATTCAGCACAGTTTACATCAGTGTTCACAAAGATTGCAGCAGAAGCTAGTCTGGCCTATAGAAATAAATAAATAGTTAAATATGGAAACTAGAAGTAGAAGAGGGCCCTAAGGGTTAAAAAAAAGACACAGTGAGCAGCAAAAAA